>NC_088412.1:32036098-32281098 GCF_034236695.1 Oncorhynchus nerka
TAGGTGGAAACTGAGCTGCACTTCCTAACCTCCTGCCCAATGTATGGCCATATTAGAGACACATATTTCCCTCGGATTACACAGATACACAAAGAATTCGAAAACCAACCCAATTTTGATCAACTCCAATATCTACTGGGTGAAATGCCAGTGTGCCATCACTGGTATGTGACCTGTTGTCACAAGAAAAGGTCAACCAATGAAGAACAAACACCATTGTAAATACAACCCATGTTAATGCTTATATATTTTCCCTTTTGTACTTTAACAATTTGTACATCATTACAACACTGTATATATACATAATTTGACATTTGTAATGTCTTTATTCTTTTGAAACTTCTGTGAGTGTAATGTTTACTGTTAATTTTGATTATTTATTTCACTTTTGTATATCATCTACCTCACTTGCTTTGGCAATGCTAACATATGTTTCCCATGCCAATAAAGCCCCTTGAAATGACACACACACACAGTTACCCAATACATCCCACTTAACTCAACATATTGGACACATTCAGATGATTCGTTCTAGGGTTGTTTTGACATTAATGTCTGTTTTTAAATCCTCCTCCATTCAACCTTCCTCCTCATAGTCCGTCTCTCTCTCTGTATCTATCTCTCTCTCTCTCTCTCTCTCTCTCTCTCTCTCTCTCTCTCTCTCTGTGTGTATCTCCCCCTCTCTCTCCATTTCCTTTAATATTTTCTTGCGCAACTTGGTTTTTTATAGTTGATATTATTTCTTACTCCACCCTCCCCTCCGCTCCTTCTACTGAAACAGTGAAACCAGGACAGCCCAGCAGAAAATGGGTTAACACGCACTCTGCTTTCTGATTGGCTGTCAGTCCGGCGGCCTGAGCCATCCAACAGAGAGAGGTAACTAGGCAACTTCAGCGGGAGCCGTACCGAGGAAAGGGGAGAGAGAGAAAGAGTGAAAGAAGGGGGGCGAGAAGAACGGGAAATACGCGCTGAAATTCTGACAGTTTTTTTTTACCGGGGAAGTGGAAGGATGTAGCCCGGGAGTCAATCACTCTGTCCGGGATAGGAAACTGGATTACCGCAGTTTCTAAAACCTTGTTTGTGGATGTTGTCAATAACTGGGAATAACGGGGATGGTTGTTGGATCGTAAACTCGCAGCAGAATGGGGACTAACAGTAGCCTGCCTACTCAATCTCGGACCGGCAGTTAGAAGGTAAACCTGTGATGAAAAGGCATTTGGTCGACATGAACGCTTTAGTTTTACGCAGTCGAAGTAGGCCTATCGCTGCAGAATGTTACGACTAACAATAACTGTTCTGACTTGAGATTCAGGCAGTACATTGAGTTATGGGCTAGTCACGATGGTACATGAAAGGTGTTTGTGGATCGGATATTTACCGGACAGACAGGCTGTAAAATCCAAATCACTGCTGCTGCATCTGGGTTTGATGGGTGGGAAAAGAAAGCATACAAGTAGGCGACAGGCTTTTTCAGTGTGTGGCAAGGACTTTCTCGATGTGAGCGTGCGCGCGGCAGAAAGGGAGAGGGAGAGAGCAGTAGGGGCGCGCGGCAGAAAGGGAGAGGGAGAGAGCAGTAGGGGCGCACGGCAGAAAGGGAGAGGGAGAGAGCAGTAGGGGCGCGCGGCAGAAAGGGAGAGGGAGAGAGCAGTAGGGGCGCGCGGCAGAAAGGGAGAGGGAGAGAGCAGTAGGGGCGCGGCAGAAAGGGAGAGGGAGAGAGCAGTAGGGGCGCGCGGCAGAAAGGGAGAGGGAGAGAGCAGTAGGGGCGCGCGGCAGAAAGGGAGAGGGAGAGAGCAGTAGGGGCGCGCGGCAGAAAGGGAGAGGGAGAGAGCAGTAGGGCGCGCGGCAGAAAGGGAGAGGGAGAGAGCAGTAGGGGCGCGGCAGAAAGGGAGAGGGAGAGAGCAGTAGGGGCGCGCGGCAGAAAGGGAGAGGGAGAGAGCAGTAGGGGCGCGCGGCAGAAAGGGAGAGGGAGAGAGCAGTAGGGGCGCGCGGCAGAAAGGGAGAGGGATTGAGCAGTAGGGGTGCGCGGCAGAAAGGGAGAGAGAGAGGGCAGTAGGGGTTTGCTGCATTGACATCTTTCTGTGCGCGTGTGTGTCCGAGTGTATGTGTGCAAGTGTGCTCGCATACTCCTTGTTTTTCTTCAAATATGAAGATTTTTCCCCCACGATATTATCAGATTTCGCCGAATCGTCTAGAGTTCCATATTAAGACAGTCAGCACTACGTGGTCGGGTTACTGAGTGCTTGTGTTCTACCCGGTGTTCAATCGCTCCACGTTACCCACTGGGCACACACTGGTTGAATCTACTTGGTTTCCACGTCATTTCAATGAGATGACGTTGAACCAATGTAGAATAGAAGTTGAATTGACATATGTGCCTAGTGGGTGGGGAGCCCCTCTTCTTTCTCTCTCTCTCTCTCTCTCTCTCTCTCTCTCTCTCTCTCTCTCATTTTTTTCTCTGTAACTCTGGCTATTGAATAACCTCTATTCTGGATTCTGTCATGAGAAGAATGAGTTGAAGTGTAACTGGGGCTGTTTTGATATTGATCAGCTACTGGAGGAGAAATGTAATGAATACTACTCTGTCAGGGGCTAACGGAGAGAGGGAGAGAGGTTTGGATGGAGAGAGAGAGGGTAGGCTAGGGAGAGAGAGGGAGAGAGGTTTGGATGGAGAGAGAGAGGGTAGGCTAGGGAGAGAGAGGGAGAGAGGTTTGGATGGAGAGAGAGAGGGTAGGCTAGGGAGAGAGGTTTGGATGGAGAGAGAGAGGGTAGGCTAGGGAGAGAGAGGGAGAGAGGTTTGGATGGAGAGAGAGAGGGTAGGCTAGGGAGAGAGAGGGAGAGAGAGGTTTGGATGGAGAGAGAGAGGGTAGGCTGGAGAGAGAGAGGGTAGGCTAGGGAGAGAGAGGGAGAGAGGTTTGGATGGAGAGAGAGAGGGTAGGCTAGGGAGAGAGAAGGATAGGGGAGGAGGGAGGGGGAGAGAGGTTTGGATGGAGAGAGAGGGTAGGCTAGAGAGAGAGAAAGATAGGGGAGGAGGGAGGGGGAGAGAGGTTTGGATGGAGAGAGAGAGGGTAGGCTAGGGAGAGAGAAGGATAGGGGAGGAGGGAGGGAGAGAGAGAGGTTTGGATGGAGAGAGAGAGGATAGGCTAGGGAGAGAGAAGGATAGGGGAGGAGGGAGGGAGAGGGAGAGAGAGAGGTTTGGATGGAGAGAGAGAGGGTAGGCTAGGGAGAGAGAAGGATAGGGGAGGAGGGAGGGAGAGAGAGAGAGATAGGGGAGGAGGGAGGGAGAGAGAGGGAGGGAGAGAGGTTTGGATGGAGAGAGAGAGAGAGTGTAGGCTAGGGAGAGAGAAGGATAGGGAAGGAGGGGGGGAGAGAGAGAGAGATAGGGGAGGAGGGAGGGAGAGAGAGAGAGATAGGGGAGGAGGGAGGGAGAGAGAGAGAGATAGGGGAGGAGGGAGGGAGAGAGAGGGAGAGCCTGTGAAAGGGCACCCCAGTCTGTCTGTGCCAGGCTCCGCTGCAGCTGAAAGCCGCATTAATCACAGAGCGGCTACACACACACACACACACACACACACACACACACACACACCCTCACTAGAGCTATAGCTGTTCCTCAGTCTTGCTCTAGTGCTTCACAGAATCTGGCCACTTACTCTTCACCCATGCAGACGAATAGCTGCATCTGTTCCTGTTCAGTCCACTGTGTGTGTGTGTTCGCGTGCATGCATGCTTGTGTGTTTGGAAGAATGAGAGGTGTGCAGTGCAGGACCGCACGTTGTGTCCACATCACAACTCCTCACTTGGTAAAGAGAAATAGAGTGTGATGGGATATGACAGGAGGCAGACCCAACGTTTCTCTGTCGCCCCGGGGTTAGGCTGTGTGGGTGTGAGACAGGGGAATGTGGTGACTGATGTAATCGGGGAACAGTTACAGCAGGTCTGTGGCTGTCTTCACCATGTTGGCAGGTCTGAGGAAAGGGCCATAAGTGGGGAATATACACCCTGTTTTGATTGTGGTTAAAACATTTGTTCAGGTTTTACACTTTTTCGTTGCTCTCTGTTTTTTTCTCTTCTACCCTCTAGCGTTCCATCGTGGAGGATTCAGCGCCAGCTAGCTATTAGTGAAGTGTTGTTTGTCTGTATGTGTTTGTCTGTGTGTGTGTTTGTCTGTGTGTGTTTGTGTGTGTGTGTGTGTGTGTGTGTGTGTTTTGTCTGTGTATGTGTCTGCATGTGTGTGTGTGTATGTGTGTGTGTGTGTGTGTGTCTGTGTATGTGTCTGCATGTGTGTGGTGTGTGTGTGTGTGTGTGTGTCTGCATGTGTGTGTGTGGTGTGTGTGTGTGTGTGTGTGTGTCTGCATGTGTGTGTGTGTGTGTTTGTCTGCATGTGTGTGGTGTGTGTGTGTGTGTGTGTCTGCATGTGTGTGTGTGTGTGTGTGTGTGTGTGTGTGTGTGTGTGTCTGCATGTGTGTGTGTGTGGTGTGTGTGTGTGTGTGTGTGTGTGTGTGTGTGTGTGTGTGTCTGCATGTGTGTGTGTGTGTGTGTCTGCATGTGTGCGTGTCTGCAGATGTTTCAGTCCTTCCACTTGTCTCCTCACCTCTCAGGTTCCCACTTGGATCGGCCACATTGGGATTTGAACCAGCGACCCTCCAACTACTGGTCCGTCTTTCTCCTCTTTGTGTGTGTGTGCTTGTGCATGTGAGGCCTCTTACTACAGCCTTCATTGGCCCAGCAGGCAGCTTCAGGTCACCATAGAAACCCAGAGAGCATTGTCTAGAAAGCCTCAAAGAAAAAACTAATTTGGCTCACTCTCACTTTTTTCTCTCTCCCCACCCCCTCCCCTCCCTCCCTCCCTCTCTCGCTCTCTCTCTCTCTCTCTCTCTCTCTCTCTCTCCCTCCACCCCCCCTCTCTCTCTCACCCTCCATCTCCTGCTCTTCCCCCCCTCTCTCCCTCTATCTCCCCCTCCCCCTCTCTCCTTCCATCTCCCGCTCTCTCTCTCTCTGTCTATTTCTCTCCTTGTGATTCATTGTAATGTATTCAGAAGGCCTTCAGGGGACTTGTTTGTCTATAAAGGACATTCTGTCTGTATAGTTCTCACATAGGGCTGAGTTCTGTATAGTTCCCCCATAGGGCTGAGTTCTGTATAGTTCCCCCATAGGGCTGAGTTCTGTACAGTTCTCACATAGGGCTGAGTTCTGTATAGTTCTCACATAGGGCTGAGTTCTGTACAGTTCTCACATAGGGCTGAGTTCTGTATAGTTCCCCCATAGGGCTGAGTTCTGTATAGTTCTCCCATAGGGCTGAGTTCTGTATAGTTCTCACATAGGGCTGAGTTCTGTACAGTTCTCCCATAGGGCTGAGTTCTGTACAGTTCTCCCATAGGGCTGAGTTCTGTACAGTTCTCCCATAGGGCTGAGTTCTGTACAGTTCTCCCATAGGGCTGAGTTCTGTACAGTTCTCCCATAGGGCTGAGTTCTGTACAGTTCCCCCATAGGGCTGAGTTCTGTATAGTTCTCCCATAGGGCTGAGTTCTGTACAGTTCTCCCATAGGGCTGAGTTCTGTATAGTTCTCCCATAGGGCTGAGTTCTGAAAAGAACACACACAGAACTCTGCTTTATGATTTTACCTCAATCATGGCTTGACTTCAATGGAGAGAAACTGTATCAGTGTTCTACTGTCTAGTGTAGGAGAATGAGAGAAAGGAAGAAATGGGAAGGAAGGTAGCGAGTAGATGAAAGAAAATGAACTGGTAGGTGAATGGAGGGAGGAATGGAGGAGGAAGGGAGGAGGTGATGGAGGAGGAAGGGAATTGACTGGTTTTTGGCTTGATGTCCTTCCCATTGATCCTGGCTTGTGTGTGCTTTAGTGTTCGTGTTTTAGTGTTTGTGTTTTAGTGTGTGTGTTTGTGTTTTAGTGTTTGTGTTTTAGTGTTTGTGTTTTAGTGTTCGTGTTTTAGTGTGTGTGTTTTAGTGTTTGTGTTTTAGTGTTCGTGTTTTAGTGTGTGTGTTTTAAGTGTTCGTGTTTTAGTGTTTGTGTTCGTATTCGTATTTTAGTGTTCGTGTTTTAGTATTTGTGTTTTAGTGTTTGTGTTTTAGTGTTCGTATTTTAGTGTTTGTGTTTTAGTGTTCGTGTTTTAGTGTATGTGTTCGTGTTTTAGTGTTCGTGTTTTAGTGTGTGTGTTCGTGTTTTAGTGTTCGTGTTTTAGTGTTTGTGTTTTAGTGTTCGTGTTTTAGTGTGTGTGTTTTAGTGTTCGTGTTTTAGTGTGTGTGTTCGTGTTTTAGTGTTTGTGTTTTAGTGTTTGTGTTTTAGTGTTTGTGTTCGTGTTTTAGTGTTCGTGTTTTAGTGTGTGTGTTTTAGTGTGTGTGTTTTAGTGTTTGTGTTTTAGTGTGTGTGTTTTAAGTGTTCGTGTTTTAGTGTTTGTGTTCGTGTTTTAGTGTGTGTGTTCGTGTTTTAGTGTTTGTGTTTTAGTGTTCGTGTTTTAGTGTGTGTGTTCGTGTTTTAGTGTGTGTGTTCGTGTTTTAGTGTTTGTGTTTTAGTGTTTGTGTTTTAGTGTTTGTGTTTTAGTGTGTGTGTTCGTGTTTTAGTGTGTGTGTTCGTATTCGTATTTTAGTGTTCGTGTTTTAGTGTTTGTATTTTAGTGTTTGTGTTTTAGTGTTCGTGTTTTAGTGTTCGTGTTTTAGTGTTCGTGTTTTAGTGTTCATGTTTTAGTGTTTGTGTTTTAGTGTTCGTGTTTTAGTGTTTGTGTTTTAGTGTTTGTGTTTTAGTGTTTGTGTTTTAGTGTTTGTGTTTTAGTGTTCGTGTTCGTGTTTTAGTGTTTGTGTTTTAGTGTTTTAGTGTGTGTGTTTGTGTTCGTGTTTTAGTGTTCGTGTTTTAGTGTGTGTGTTCGTGTTTTAGTGTTTGTGTTTTAGTGTTTGTGTTTTAGTGTTTGTGTTTTAGTGTTTGTGTTTTAGTGTGTGTGTTCGTGTTTTAGTGTGTGTGTTCGTGTTTTAGTGTTTGTGTTTTAGTGTTTTTGTTTTAGTGTGTGTTCATGTTCGTGTTTTAGTGTTTGTGTTTTAGTGTGTGTGTTCGTGTTCGTGTTTTAGTGTTTGTGTTTTAGTGTTTTAGTGTGTGTGTTTGTGTTTTAGTGTTCGTGTTTTAGTGTTCGTGTTTTAGTGTTTGTGTTTTAGTGTTTGTGTTTGTGTTTTAGTGTTGTGTTCGTTTTGTTTTAGTGTTTGTGTTTTAGTGTTTTAGTGTGTGTGTTTGTGTTTTAGTGTTCGTGTTTTAGTGTTTGTGTTTTAGTGTTTGTGTTTTAGTGTGTGTGTTTGTGTTTTAGTGTTTGTGCTTTAGTGTTTGTGTTTTAGTGTTCGTGTTTTAGTGTGTGTGTTCGTGTTTTAGTGTTTGTGTTTTAGTGTTTTTGTTTTAGTGTTTGTGTTTTAGTGTTCGTGTTTTAGTGTGTGTGTTCGTGTTTTAGTGTTTGTGTTTTAGTGTTTGTGTTTTAGTGTTTGTGTTTTAGTGTGTGTGTTTTAGTGTTCATATTTTAGTGTTCGTGTTTTAGTGTTTGTGTTTTAGTGTTCGTGTTTTAGTGTTTTAGTGTTTGTGTTTTAGTGTGTGTGTTCGTGTTTTAGTGTTCGTGTTTTAGTGTTCGTGTTTTAGTGTTCGTGTTTTAGTGTTTGTGTTATAGCGTTTGTGTTTTAGTGTTTGTGTTTTAGTGTTTGTGTTTTAGTGTTTGTGTTTTAGTGTTCATATTTTAGTGTGTGTGTTTTAGTGTGTGTTTTCGTGTTTTAGTGTGTGTGTTCATGTTTTAGTGTGTGTGTTTTAGTGTTCGTGTTTTAGTGTTCATATTTTAGTGTGTGTGTTTTAGTGTGTGTTTTCGTGTTTTAGTGTGTGTGTTCATGTTTTAGTGTGTGTGAGCTGTTCATCTGGACATTGATTAGTCAAATCAAGTGTGCTGGAGCAGGGCTGGAGCAAAGGCCTGACCACTCTCCAGAAAGTGGGTTGGCCACCCCCGGGCTAACGTTAGACAAAACCAAAGAGACAGTGTAGTCGTGGCTGTCATGACACTAGGTGAGACCCAAATGCAGACACAGGAGGCAGATGGTTGGAGTTTAAGATGTTTAATAAATCCAAAGGGGTAGGCAAGAGAATGGTCATGGACAGGCAAAATGTCATAACCAGATTAGGTCCAGGAGGTACAGAGTGGCAGGTGGGGTCAAGGTCAGGGCAGGCAGAATGGTCAGGCTGGCGGGTACAGAGTCCAGAACAGGCAAGGGTCAAAACCAGTTCAGAGTCCAGGAGGTACAGAGTGGCAGGTGGGGTCAAGGTCAGGGCAGGCAGAATGGTCAGGCTGGCGGGTACAGAGTCCAGAACAGGCAAGGGTCAAAACCAGTTCAGAGTCCAGGAGGTACAGAGTGGCAGGTGGGGTCAAGGTCAGGACAGGCAGAATGGTCTGGCAGGCGGGTACAGAGTCCAGAACAGGCAAGGGTCAAAACCAGTTCAGAGTCCAGGAGGTACAGAGTGGCAGGTGGGGTCAAGGTCAGGGCAGGCAGAATGGTCAGGCAGGCGGGTACAGAGTCCAGAACAGGCAAGGGTCAAAACCAGTTCAGAGTCCAGGAGGTACAGAGTGGCAGGTGGGGTCAAGGTCAGGACAGGCAGAATGGTCTGGCAGGCGGGTACAGAGTCCAGAACAGGCAAGGGTCAAAACCAGTTCAGAGTCCAGGAGGTACAGAGTGGCAGGTGGGGTCAAGGTCAGGGCAGGCAGAATGGTCAGGCAGGCGGGTACAGAGTCCAGAACAGGCAAGGGTCAAAACCAGTTCAGAGTCCAGGAGGTACAGAGTGGCAGGTGGGGTCAAGGTCAGGACAGGCAGAATGGTCTGGCAGGCGGGTACAGAGTCCAGAACAGGCAAGGGTCAAAACCAGTTCAGAGTCCAGGAGGTACAGAGTGGCAGGTGGGGTCAAGGTCAGGGCAGGCAGAATGGTCAGGCAGGCGGGTACAGAGTCCAGAACAGGCAAGGGTCAAATCCGGGAGGACTAGAAAAAGGTGAAAAGGCGACGCAAGAATGTGGGAAAAACGCTGGTAGGCTTGGATATACAAGACGAACTGGCACAGAGAGACAGGAAACACAGGGGTAAATACACTGGTACAGAGAGACAGGAAACACAGGGGTAAATACACTGGCACAGAGAGACAGGAAACACAGGGGTAAATACACTGGCCCAGAGAGACAGGAAACACAGGGGTAAATACACTGGGGAAAACAAGCGACACCTGGAGGGAGTGGAGACAATAACGAGAACAGGTGAAACTGATCAGGGTGTGACAGTGACAGGGATTTGAGCAGGGGGGTAGAGAGAACAGGTATTAGAGCTGGATATCCAGAGTCCGCTAATCTCACTATATTCTAATCTATAATCAGATTAAATACTCATAATCTGTCTGTTGCACGGGATTACTGTCTGGACCCGCAACAGCAGCACACATCTTCTCCATCACTCTTTCTCCATCCCTGCCTTTTCATCCCTCTCTCTCCATCCCTCTCTCCCAGCATCTCTATCCCTCTCCATAACTTCCTCTATATCCCTCTCTCCCAGCATCTCTATCCCTCTCCATAACTTCCTCTATATCCCTCTCTCCCAGCATCTCTATCCCTCTCCATAACTTCCTCTATATCCCTATCTCCCAGCATCTCCATCCCTTCCTCTCCATCCCTCTCTCTCCATCTACCTCCATTCCTCAAACTCGACAAGCCAAATAGACACCACTGGACAATATCACTGGACTCCCTTAACTCTTTAACACACACATATACACACTGTGCAGGGACTATTGAGCTGAGCCTCAGCCTACTCTCCTGCAATTTGCAAATTCATGCTCTTAGCCGCAATTACTCTGAGGGTCTGTGTGTGTAATGGCTATCATATTTCATGCACATATCATTTCAATGAATGAAGGATTGTCTAAAACTACACTTTACTAAATAATGTTCTTTGTTGTTCATTGTCTGTGTGGAATCCAATCGTATTATAGATTTTTTTTGCTATGCTGAAGTTTGGGTGTCTTTTAGGCTGGGCGTATTTTATGGTATTGATGCACGGACTGTTTTTTTACTTTATCTGCTATTAAGGTATTTCAATGTTCGGTTTGTTAAATGTGATATACCGTGTGTAACATCCCTTTTTATTGTTTACACTGCTACTTGAGTCATCGCTCACTGCTCTCTCCATGCCACTTTCCTCACAGACCAAGCCCCGCCCCCTGTCACTCAAGAAGCGCATTTGTTGTCGCTTGACCACGAGACACTTGCATTCAGTCTGCATGATCAATGCAGCACATGTAACAATGTTGATGACAACCATGTTGTTTCTTAATATGAATCCACAAGCGTTCTATAATTACACAATTAGTTTGTGTTTCTTATATATGCAAAACAGCTAGTTTGTATTTTCTTAGCAAGTTTCAGCTAAATCGTGTTAGCCGCTAATGCTAATCGCTAGTTAGCTGGCTAGCTAGCTAATAAGTGTGCTGAGTCAGAGCAAACGTAGCTAGCTAATACAGTCTGATACCAGCGCTGGTGTACGCCTAAATCAACATGTTGATTGTGCAACAGTATCTACTAAATCCAAAAGGAATAGGAGAAGCATTAATATGTTGGCTACATGAAGAAACATTTAATGTAGCCAAAGATTATTAGTGTCCCCTTGGAAACACTGACTATCGCTTTGTGTTCCTACCCTGTCAAATTGCAATTCCAACATGTGGTTAAAAATAAGGCCTTGTTTTATTGCCCATATCATGAAGCCCTCCGTGACAGTGTGGAAATTATCTCAAATGAGTGCAGGAAATGCAGAAATTAATGTAAATGCAGAGAATTATATTTGGTTGAAGTAGAATTGAACAGTATAAAACAATCAGAATGGAGAAAGACCCATTGAAATCAATTAGACCGTATTTGTTGTCACCCTAGGGTCACCCTAGGAGGGGTCATATTGTATTTGTGAGTGTTTGGAAATTGGATGACTGTATGCCCCCCCCACTCTGAGTAGAGGTTGCCAGACACCCTTCCTCTGAGTTGAGCTGAGTTGAACAGGGACAGGATGCCAAATTTAATCAGAGAAACTGCAATTCAAATTAAATTGTTAATGTACCCTGCTGTCTGATGCAATGTAACTTGTCATTTGAATTGAAAAAGAGAGAGCGGGATAGAGAGATTCAATATTCTAATGACTAAAATGTAGGGAGAGAGAGTGCAAGGGAAAGAGAGAAGGGAAATAGTAGTAGTTCAAGCATGGATGCCTTCTTTGTAAGGTTCACCGTTTATTCACACCACACATTAACAATCTCTCTATTTCTCTATCCTCTCTCTCTCTCTCTCTCACCCACTCTCACTCTTTCTCTCTCTGCTCTCTCTCTGCCCTATAGGGATGCTTCAGGGAGGCTCTCGTTTGAAGTGGAGATTCACTCCCTCAGTCACACCAGTTGCCATTTTACTTCATTTTACATTTAGCCTACTACACCCCACTTTACAGAGGGAGAGAGAGAGGAGAGAGAGCTGGAATACACTGTCCCTGTCTTTTCCCACCACCTCCCCATCTTCTTCCCCTTCTTTATCCTCCCCCTCCTCTCTTCCTACTCCTCCTCCTCCCTCTTCTCCTCCTCCTCCCTCTCTCTGAGACCTAGTGTACAGGAGTCACAGCACATTATAACACTTTAATTAACTCTAATTTTCCTACATCCTCATTTAACCCTAAGTACCCCACCTCCTGCCCATGACAGTACCACACACACACATACTCACACACACACACAGAGACACATGCGCGCGTACACACAGATACACACACACACACACACAGATCCTGCGCTGTGCCCTGGTAGATCCCAGAGGTATTAGATGCTCTGTATGACATTACATTGCGTTGGAAGGAAGTGTAAAACAAAGGTACATAAATGACATTTTAATTCCTGTTTTTATTCAGTCTTTGTCCTGCTGTGCAGAGAGGAGAGAGGTGGCTGTTGTTTTGGCATTTTCTCTTTATTCAGGAACACAAAAGATAATGTATTCGTCTGAGGGGAGGGGGAAAGGGGGTGCAGAGGGGACTGGAGAGGCGGGTTTTGTTACACGTCCCAGAGGATAGCTTCTGCTGGCAGATTGGGGGGGTGAAAAAATTATTAAAGAAAGAAAGAGAGAGCTTGCTGGCTGGGCCAAAGGAATGAACATATCCCTAGAGGATTCTCTCTTTATTTCTCTCTCTCTTTCTTTCTATCTCTCTTTCTATCTCTCTCTCCTCTCTCTCTCTCTGGTTGACAGAATGCCAAGAGCGTGCAAAGCTGTCATCAGCGTAAAGGGTGGCTACTTTGAAGAATGTCAAATATAAAATAGATTTTGATTTGTTTAACAGTTTTTTGGTTACCTCATGATTCCATATGTGTTATTGCATAGTTTTGATGTCTTCAGTATTATTCTTCAATGTAGAAAATAGTAAAAATAAAGAAAAGCCCTGGAATGTGTAGGGTGAGTCCACACTTTTATATATACAGTGCATTTTGTTACGTTACAGCCTTATTCTACAATGGATTAAATAAAAAATGTTCCTCATCAATCTACATACAATACCATTTAATGAAAAAACTAAAACAGGTTTTAGATTTTTTTTTGCCAATATAAGAATATAAACAAATAAAAAGCATAAATAAAAAACTAAAAGCAGGAATACCTTACTAACATAAGTATCAGACCCTTTGCTATGAGACTCCAAATTGAGCTCAGGTGCATCCTGTTTCCATTGATCATCCTTGAGATGTTTCTACAACTTGATTTGAGTCCACCTGTGGGAAATTCAATTGGCCGCCCTGCTAAACTGAGCAATCAGGGGAGAAGGGCCTTGGTAAGGGAGGTGACTAAGAACCCGATGGTCACTCTGACAGAGCTCTAGAGTTCCTCTGTGGAGATGGGAGAACCTTCCAGAAGGACAACCATCTCTGCAGCACTCCAACAATCTGGCCTTTAGTGTAGAGTGGCCAGACAGAAGCCACTCCTCAGTAAAAGGCACATGACAGCCTGCTTGGAGTTTACCCAAAGCCCCCCTAATGGACTCTCAGACCATGAGAAAGAAGATTCTTTGGTCTGATGAAATCAAGAGTGAACTCTTTGTCCTGAATGTCAAGTGTCACATCTGGAGGAAACCTGTGACAGGGACTGACCCTAATCACACAGCCAAGACAACGTAGGAGTGGCTTCGGAATGTCCTTGAGTGGCCCAACCAGAGCCTGGACTTTAACCCGATCTAACATCTCTGGAGAGACCTGTAAATAGCTGTGCAGCGACGCTCCCCATCCAACCTGACAGAGCTTGAGAGGATCTGCAGAGACGAATGGGAGAAACTCTCCAAGTACAGGTGTGCCAAGCTTGTAGTGTCATACCCAAGAAGACTTGAGGCTGTAATCGCTTCAACAATACATTTGCAAGCATTTCTAAAAACCTCTTTTTGCTTTGTCATTATGGTGTATTGTGTTTAGAATGATGCTGAAAAACAATTTCATCCATTTTAGAATAATGCTGTAACTTAACAAAATGTGGAAAAAGTCAAGGGGTCTGAATACTTTCCGAATCCACTGTATATGTGTGTATAGACAATATGGACAGTATATGGATAGAATATGTAGTATATCTGAAGAATAGTATATGTACAGCAATAGTTAAATAGGATAGGCCTTCGGTAGAATACAGTATATACTGTACATATGAAGTGGGTAAAACAGTATGTAAACATTATTTAAAGTGACCAGTGTTCCATGACTATGTACATAGGGCAGCAGCCTCTAAGGTGTATGGTAGAGTAACCGGGTGGTAGCTGTCTAGTGACAGTAGTTTAAAATTCAGGGCAGGGTACTGGATGTGGGCCGGCTAGTGGTGACTGTTTAACAGTCTGATGGCTTTGAGATAGAAGCTGTTTTCAGTCTCTTGGTCCCAGCTTTGATGCACCTGTACTGACCTCGCATTCTGGATTGTAAGCAGGGTGAAAAGGCAGTGGCTCGGGTGGCTGAGGTCCTTGATGATCTTCTTGGCCTTCTTGTGACACCGGGTGCTGTAAATGTCCTGGAGGGCAGGCAGTGTGCCCCCAGTGATGCTTTAGGCAGACTGCACCACCCTCTGGAGAACCCCGGCAGTTGCGGACGGTGCAGTTGCCGCACCAGGAGCTGATGGTCCATCTGTAAAAGTTTGTAAGAGGCTTATGCATTTCATCAGCCTCCTGAGGTTGAAAAGGAGGTGTTGCGCCTTCTTCACCACACTCTCTGTGTGGGTGGACCATTTCAGATTGTCAGTGATGTTTACGCCGAGGAACTTGAAGCTTTTCACCTTCTCCACTGCATCCCTGTCGATGTGGATAGGGGCGTGCTCCATCCGCTGTCTCCTGAAGTCCACGGTCAACTCCTTCGTTTTGTTGACGTTGAGGGAGAGGTTATTTTTCAGGCACCACTCCGCCAGGGCCCTCACCTCCTCCCTGTAGGCTGTTTCGTATTTGGAAGCAGCAGTATTTCCTGTGTTTGGGTTTTTGTCACAGATTATTTGGATTTACCAGGATTGGGCAACGTACATCCTCTGTGTTGTGTGCTTATTGTTTAACTGTTGATATGTTCTAGGGGCCATTTTGAGACCTTAAAGGGATACTTCGGGATTTTGGCAACTCATGGATGCCATTTTTATGTCTCTGTTTTCATTATGAAGGCCGTTAGAGGTAGTTTGGCGAGTCAATGCTAACCAGCATGCTAGCTGTTACCTTAGACGTCCAGTCATTGTGCTAGCGATAGTTAGCAATTGCGCTAATGCTAGTTAGCAACTTCCTTCACACTGGGTGCAGAGACATAAAAATGGTATCCATGAGTTCATCCGACTTTAAAAAATATATATAATATTTTTTTAATAACAAATCAATACATAAAGCACATACATAGATTACAAACAATAGACAATCGAGCTAGGTGGTACAATATCACATTACAATTACACAAGGACCTTAAGGGACATGCATATACTTACAATTCTAACAGCTTTTTTGTTAGTAGAGCATTTAACAGTCTTAAAATACAGTTCAATTTCTTTTTGTAGGGTACGAAAATGTGGTTTTCTGTTTGTAAATGTACAATTGTGTATATGAAATTTGGCCAAAAGAATAATGAAATTAATTACATAAAAATGATTCCGCTTATTTCTATTGTATGTAAAGAATCCAAACAGTACATCTCTCCACAATAGTGTAAAATCTTCATAAATGTGTTCAATTATAAACCTACTGATGTCTTGCCACAGTTTTCTTACATGCATACAATGCCAAAAAAGATGCACAACAGTTTCTGGGTGGTCATTACAAAAGGAGCAATTTGAGTTGATGTTTTCCTTAAACTTCTTCATATAGTGGTTGGCAGGATAATATTTATGAATAATTTTAAAGGAA
Organism: Oncorhynchus nerka; assembly: GCF_034236695.1. NCBI lineage: Eukaryota > Metazoa > Chordata > Actinopteri > Salmoniformes > Salmonidae > Oncorhynchus > Oncorhynchus nerka. The sequence goes on from NC_088412.1 coordinate 32,051,521, forward strand.
ACTTCCTTCATTTTGTTAACAAGTAGGTATGTGTGTGGCAACATCCAAGTTGATCTGACTCTTGGGAAGTAGATAAAGGGCTTCATTGCCAACATCCCAAAGTTTCCCTGCTGGGCCTCGAGGGACAGTCATTCTGACTGCAACATTCTAAAAGTGGAATTAATACATTTCATATATCCTTTCACAAAAATAATAATTTGGTTGTGTTTGTGAAGGTCTTGGGTAACAATAGAATAACTTTATTTTTCTTCAAATAACACAATGGCATTTTCATTTGTTTATGTTTCTGAAGGCTATATGTAAAAACTAAAAACACATTCAAATATTTAATATTTAATACATTTTAGTTGAGTGCAGTTGTTACAACTTTGAAACAGAAACATATGTGTTAGAACGTGGTAACATCTTCTTTTTATAATGACTAAAAAAGAGTACCCCAACCACCAAGAGGCATGGTCAAAAGGTGAAAACATCAGTAGCCTGAAGATCTTTATAAGCTCCAAGCTGCTTGATAAATTGTGAAAAAGCAGTATAATGTTATTATAATGAATTAAAGTGTTGATATGACAGCAGTCAAAAAATTTCAATTTATTGTCAGCTCGTGCTTACATGTTGTATATCTTCCCCGATTGCAGCAGTTGGAGCGTGTACATCAGAGGAGGCTGGTGGGAGGAGCTATAGGAGGATAGGCTCATTGTAATGGCTGGAACTGTATATATGGAACGGAATCAAACACATAAAACATATGGAAACCACATGTTTGACACCATTCCCATAATTCCGTTCCAGTGATTACAATGAGCCTGTCCTCATATAGCTCCTACCACCAGCCTCCTCTGAAATCCATGTTACATAAACAACAAAAGCTGGTGAGTGCGTTGCTGATGTCGTTTTTTTGATTGAGATGCTCTCTCAGGGGGTGACATTTTGTGCTGAAAATCTTCCCCAGCATTATCACCGGCTTGTTCTGTCCAAACGGTGTCCTCCTTTCCTCTCTCCTGTCTCACTGATTCATTTGGTGGTGACGCGGGCTCCTGCTCAGTGCGCACCGTTCTGCCTTTTTGCACTTCGGGCTCGCAGGTTTCAGTTCAGGCTGAGGTTCAGAATCAGTAGAATAATCATAGATTTCTTGATAAAAAAAATTCCACACCATTTGAGGCATTTTCGCTCCGATTTTGTAGAAACGCTAATGCAGCATGTGCAGCATTTATCTTGGTCTTCTTGCCATTGTAAATTACGCACAATCTCACTGTGTACTCCAAGTAGGCCAGATTAGATTGATAAAACTATTTCGATTCGATGGACTGATATAAATGACTGTACATCTCATTTTGAGAATATAATTAGAATAGATCAATGCAATAGAATGGCCCGCCCTGTTCTTCATTCACAGTTAGTGATGACATAATTATGCATCGTTCGCTTCCCCGGCTCATCAATTCACCCATTCTCCCCCATCATGCTTTACTTCATTTATTTAATCTGTTGTTATATGTGTGAAATTAGTTTCGGAATCGTTTAGGTTCAGTTTCGATGCAATTATAGAGGTGATTATCAACGGCATCTTCATCTGTCCGGAGAAGGAGGGGCAATGTGGAAAACTATTCAAAAAAATTACTGTAAAAATGACAAAGCAAAAATTGTTTTAAATTCATGAGCGTTCAAATGATTGCTTTAGCGGTTCCAGTGTTAATAAGGAACATTAGGTACTGCTGGAATGTCTACCAATGGCATGTCATCCTTATTTTGAGTCACTTACATTTACATTACATTTACATTTAAGTCATTTAGCAGACGCTCTTATCCAGAGCGACTTACAAATTGGTGCTTTCACCTTATGACATCCAGTGGAACAGCCACTTTACAATAGTGCATCTAGGTCTTTTAAGGGGAGGGGGGGGTGAGAAGGATTACTTTATCCTATCCTAGGTATTCCTTAAAGAGGTGGGGTTTCAGGTGTCTCCGGAAGGTGGTGATTGACTCCGCTGTCCTGGCGTCGTGAGGGAGTTTGTTCCACCATTGGGGGGCCAGAGCAGCGAACAGTTTTGACTGGGCTGAGCGGGAACTGTACTTCCTCAGTGGTAGGGAGGCGAGCAGGCCAGAGGTGGATGAACGCAGTGCCCTTGTTTGGGTGTAGGGCCTGATCAGAGCCTGGAGGTACTGAGGTGCCGTTCCCCTCACAGCTCCGTAGGCAAGCACCATGGTCTTGTAGCGGATGCGAGCTTCAACTGGAAGCCAGTGGAGAGAGCGGAGGAGCGGGGTGACGTGAGAGAACTTGGGAAGGTTGAACACCAGACGGGCTGCGGCGTTCTGGATGAGTTGTAGGGGTTTAATGGCACAGGCAGGGAGCCCAGCCAACAGCGGTTGCAGTAATCCAGACGGGAGATGACAAGTGCCTGGATTAGGACCTGCGCCGCTTCCTGTGTGAGGCAGGGTCGTACTCTGCGGATGTTGTAGAGCATGAACCTACAGGAACGGGCCACCGCCTTGATGTTAGTTGAGAACGACAGGGTGTTGTCCAGGATCACGCCAAGGTTCTTAGCGCTCTGGGAGGAGGACACGATGGAGTTGTCAACCGTGATGGCGAGATCATGGAACGGGCAGTCCTTCCCGGGAGGAAGAGCAGCTCCGTCTTGCCGAGGTTCAGCTTGAGGTGGTGATCCGTCATCCACACTGATATGTCTGCCAGACATGCAGAGATGCGATTCGCCACCTGGTCATCAGAGGGGGAAAGGAGAAGATTAATTGTGTGTCGTCTGCATAGCAATGATAGGAGAGACCATGTGAGGTTATGACAGAGCCAAGTGACTTGGTGTATAGCGAGAATAGGAGAGGGCCTAGAACAGAGCCCTGGGGACACCAGTGGTGAGAGCGCGTGGTGAGGAGACAGATTCTCGCCACGCCACCTGGTAGGAGCGACCTGTCAGGTAGGACGCAATCCAAGCATGGGCCGCGCCGGAGATGCCCAACTCGGAGAGGGTGGAGAGGAGGATCTGATGGTTCACAGTATCGAAGGCAGCCGATAGGTCTAGAAGGATGAGAGCAGAGGAGAGAGAGTTAGCTTTAGCAGTGCGGAGTGCCTCCGTGATACAGAGAAGAGCAGTCTCAGTTGAATGACTAGTCTTGAAACCTGACTGATTTGGATCAAGAAGGTCATTCTGAGAGAGATAGCGGGAGAGCTGGCCAAGGACGGCACGTTTTGGAGAGAAAAGAAAGAAGGGATACTGGTCTGTAGTTGTTGACATCGGAGGGATCGAGTGTAGGTTTTTTCAGAAGGGGTGCAACTCTCGCTCTCTTGAAGACGGGAGGGACGTAGCCAGCGGTCAGGGATGAGTTGATGAGCGAGGTGAGGTAAGGGAGAAGGTCACCGGAGATGGTCTGGAGAAGAGAGGAGGGGATAGGGTCAAGCGGGCAGGTTGTTGGGCGGCCGGCCGTCACAAGACGCGAGATGTCATCTGGAGAGAGAGGGGAGAAAGAGGTCAGAGCACAGGGTAGGGCAGTGTGAGCAGAACCAGCGGTGTCGTTTGACTTAGCAAACGAGGATCGGATGTCGTCGACCTTCTTTTCAAAATGGTTGACGAAGTCATCTGCAGAGAGGGAGGAGGGGGGGAGGAGGATTCAAGAGGGAGGAGAAGGTGGCAAAGAGCTTCCTAGGGTTAGAGGCAGATGCTTGGAATTTAGAGTGGTAGAAAGTGGCTTTAGCAGCAGAGACAGAGGAGGAAAATGTAGAGAGGAGGGAGTGAAAGGATGCCAGGTCCGCAGGGAGGCGAGTTTTCCTCCATTTCCGCTCGGCTGCCCGGAGCCCTGTTCTGTGAGCTCGCAATGAGTCGTCGAGCCACGGAGCGGGAGGGGAGGACCGAGCCGGCCTGGAGGATAGGGGACATAGAGAGTCAAAGGATGCAGAAAGGGAGGAGAGGAGGGTTGAGGAGGCAGAATCAGGAGATAGGTTGGAGAAGGTTTGAGCAGAGGGAAGAGATGATAGGATGGAAGAGGAGAGAGTAGCGGGGAGAGAGAGCGAAGGTTGGGACGGCGCGATACCATCCGAGTAGGGGCAGTGTGGGAAGTGTTGGATGAGAGCGAGAGGGAAAAGGATACAAGGTAGTGGTCGGAGACTTGGAGGGGAGTTGCAATGAGGTTAGTGGAAGAACAGCATCTAGTAAAGATGAGGTCGAGCGTATTGCCTGCCTTGTGAGTAGGGGGAAGGTGAGAGGGTGAGGTCAAAAGAGGAGAGGAGTGGAAAGAAGGAGGCAGAGAGGAATGAGTCAAAGGTAGACGTGGGGAGGTTAAAGTCGCCCAGAACTGTGAGAGGTGAGCCGTCCTCAGGAAAGGAGCTTATCAAGGCATCAAGCTCATTGATGAACTCTCCGAGGAACCTGGAGGGCGATAAATGATAAGGATGTTAAGCTTGAAAGGGCTGGTAACTGTGACAGCATGGAATTCAAAGGAGGCGATAGACAGATGGGTAAGGGAGAAAGAGAGAATGACCACTTGGGAGAGATGAGGATCCCGGTGCCACCACCCCGCTGACCAGAAGCTCTCGGGGTGTGCGAGAGCACGTGGGCGGACGAAGAGAGAGCAGTAGGAGTAGCGGTGTTGTCTGTGGTGATCCATGTTTCCGTCAGTGCCAAGAAGTCGAGGGACTGGAGGGAGGCATAGGCTGAGATGAACTCTGCCTTGTTGGCCGCAGATCGGCAGTTCCAGAGGCTACCGGAGACCTGGAACTCCACGTGGGTCGTGCGCGCTGGGACCACCAGATTAGGGTGGCCGCGGCCATGCGGTGTGGAGCGTTTGTATGGTCTGTGCAGAGAGGAGAGAACAGGGATAGACAGACACATAGTTGACAGGCTAGAGAAGAGGCTACGCTAATGCAGAGGAGATTGGAATGACAAGTCGACTACACGTCTCGAATGTTCAGAAAGTTAAGCTTACGTAGCAAGAATCTAATTGACTAAAATGATTAAAACGATACAGTACTGCTGAGGTAGGCTAGCTGCGTTGTTGACACTACCCTAGTCACTTAAGAAATTACACTGGTAACTCAAAACTAAGGCTGTGCAAATGTACCTTGTTAATAATACGGTACCGTTTAAGCGCAAGTTTCCGCATGGAGCCTTTTAAACACAACACGGAGCACAGGTACAGTCATTGCTTGCTGCTTTACATGAAACTTCTTTACATCGCTGAAGACCGTGTGCTTCTAGCCAAAATCCTGTCAAAGTTATGCCCAATGTTACTGGAGCTGTGTTTTTTTCTTTCTGTTCGTGCGCAAGTAGCGGACCGTTTTAAACTACTCACGAGCCGCTATTTTCTACATTTGGATGGCACAGGAAGAATTGAAAAGGAGTAAGCTACTCAAAGAGATGCCTCAAAGGTAAACTGCATATGCAAGAGTGGGTGTGTGAGAGAGAATCTGCATGAGAGCGGGAGTAAGTGGGCGAGTTCATTAATGGCCCGGTTCCCTAAAAAATGCATACTCCGCCCACCTGTGGCACCGGGCCATGCAAACGAACTCGCCCAGTGAGAGAGAGAAGGTGTGGGAGGGAGAGTGTGCAGGCCTAGTTATACAGATGGTTACAGTGTTTTCGTTTTTGGACATGTTTAAAAGCTCTTTGTATCCATAGAGCCAGTTATTTTTGACTATAGTCACACACATTTATTTTTAAAGCTGTGTGTGTGTGTGTGTTAGTGTGTGAGAAATAGAGAGATCTGGCTACTGTACCGGGAGATTTTTAGCTAACGCTATGCCATCTCCAATCATCTACAAACAGCATACAGAGGCATAAGAATGCTACCAAGAGTTCACCTGACTGTCGAAAAATGACCTGCATCTCGGAATACCGCGGTATCCCTTTAATTTAGGAGAGGAGAGGAGGGATAGAGGAGAGAAAAGGAGAGGAGAGGAGGAGGAGGTTAAGGTTAGAGTCAGTATTAACTAGTAACATCTCAATGGACCTGCAAAACTCTGACTGTGTCATAAATCACCCTTTCAGTGCTCACCCTGACTGATTTACCCACACACATATTCACATAGGCACCCACTCATGCATGCATACACACACACTCACACACAGGCACACGCACATACAGCCTTGACTCTAACACCCTGCCGTGGCTTTAATGTGCCGAGTCTCATTGATTGAATATTACCTATAGTCAGGGTTGGGGAGTAACGGATAAAATGGAATCCGTTACATGTGAGGGATTACCAAATGTTTTTAACTGTAATCCGTTACATGTGAAAGATTACCAAATGTTTTTAACTGTAATCCGTTACATGTGAGGGATTACCAAATGTTTTTAACTGTAATCCGTTACATGTGAGGGATTACCAAATGTTTTTAACTGTAATCCGTTACATGTGAGGGATTACCAAATGTTTTTAACTGTAATCCGTTACATGTGAGGGATTACCAAATGTTTTTAACTGTAATCCGTTACATGTGAGGGATTACCAAATGTTTTTAACTGTAATCCGTTACATGTGAGGGATTACCAAATGTTTTTAACTGTAATCCGTTACATGTGAGGGATTACCAAATGTTTTTAACTGTAATCCGTTACATTACCAGCTAAAATATTGTAATCGATTTACAGATACCTTAAAAAACGACATGATTACTTCGAGGATTGCTTTTAAATTCAGAAAGGATGTTTGCGAAAATAAATATTTGACACTTCTCTGTTTTCATAATGACATTCAATTTAGCATTGAAAAAAGGCGCACATTTAAGTTTGTTCCATCTGAGCGAGTATGACAACAAGTCAGAGACCACTATGATGACACACCAAATGTGTTCGATGGATCGTGGGAAAAGAGCAGGAATAGGCTTTTGTAGGCTACAGTGCAAGATATGTCTTCCAATGGTGCGACTGCTGTCAGCACCCAAAGATTATCCAACTTGAATAAACGCTGAATAAACGCTTGGAGGTAAGGATGACACCGATGGTGTAGTCTACGGCAATACGGATATCCCTTATTATTGATTTCTACATAGAGTATTGATGTGAATCACACTGCATTCTCTCTCATTTAGCTATTTGCTCCTTACGGATTGTGGTTGTTGTGGATGGCTGATCATACATCTAAATGTGTATTTGAACCCAGTAATGGTTGAATTCAAGAAGTTTAAGCTGCCTATCAATCACTGTTTTTGAAACCAGTGGACAGCCAGTGAAAAATGCAGTAGATGTCGTTCAATTGGTAACATACATTTATGTCTTCTTCTAATGCCTCTTAGGGGGAAAGTAATCTAAAAGTAACTGAATGTAATCAGATTACGTTACTGAGTTTGGGTCATCCGAAAGCTATGTTGCTGATGACAATTTGACAGGTAACTAGTAACTGTAACGGATTACATTTAGAAAGTAACCTATCCAACCCTGCCTATAGTACATTACCGGTGGTAGAGGAGCCATCCGGTGTCTGTGTTGTGATTGGACCAGAGAGCTCATGTGGGTGTGGCTCTAACTAAGATGACAGCAGGGAGTGATGAGGACAGTGAGGACGGATAGGAGGAAAAACGAGGGAGAGTAATCAGATCCAGGTGTTTTGGTGCGTTTAATTACTCACCTGCGAGACTTACGAGATGAGCAGACTACATACACACACACACGAGACACACATACACACACACACACGAGACACTCAGGTGGGACTAATTACTAAAACTCCAGAATGTTACAGCACGGCTGGCAAACACACACATACACACACAGCCCGACTCCAATGTCCCAATTCATCACACCGCCGCTCCTCAAGTCCCACCAGCAGAGAGAAAGCGATTGAGGGAGAGAGAGGAGAGAGAGAGAAGGAGATATTAGAGGTAGAGAGAATAGAGAGCTGGTCCCTAGAGACTGTGTTGCTGCAGGCAATGCTACAGGTAACACGCCTGTTACTGTACAGATGGTAGGAGAGAGAGAGAGAGAGAGAGAGAGAGGGAGCGAGAGAGAGAGGCAGCGAGAGAGAGAGAGAGGGAGAGAGAGAGAGAGAGGGAGCGAGAGAGAGAGGGAGAGAGAGAGAGAGAGAGAAAGGGAGCGAGAGAGAGAGGGAGAGAGAGAGAGGGAGCGAGAGAGAGAGGGAGAGAGAGAGAGAGGGAGCGAGAGAGAGAGGGAGAGAGAGAGAGAGAGGGAGCGAGAGAGAGAGAGAGGGAGCGAGAGAGAGGAGAGAGAGATAGATGGAGGAAGGGAGAGATAGAATGCTCACCACAGTTTCCCTCTTTCACCTCTGTGTGGGAGACTTGGAGAGGGGAAGTAAAGGGGAGGAGGAAGGAGAGAAGTGGAGGAAGGGTTTCCGATCAGTGTTTCTCAACCTTTTTAAACCAGGAATCAGCAAACTTCCTCTTTGGAGGAAGTGACTAGTGACTATATAGTGTGGGGGTCTGATTGCCCATTCCAATCACACAGACACACTCCTTCCCTCCACCTCTGTCAGTGACGCCATGTTTACTCCCCTCTTCATGCTGTCTGCGTTTCTCCGTCTCTCCCTCCATCTGTAGTATGTGTGAGTATCATTAGCAGTGGTAGCATGAGCGATGGCTTAGTGGGGCTTTTCTCTGGCAAGGTGGGACTCGGCTTAGCACGCCATCATTACCTACCTACCTCACTCATGCACGCGCACACACACACACACTCACGCACGTGCACACACACGCGCGTGACAGTCGTCCCTGAGGACAGGGCGCTCAAACACTGTAGAGGAGAGAGTGTAGAACCATTCAGGATGGTCTTATCAGTCACGCTGCGTACATGATGTGTGGGATGTATGTGTGTGTTTGTACAAGACTTTGAAATTGAAATATGCAAAAATGTCTTGAGCCCAAACGACCAATAGTGACTCATGTCATGGCATGTCTGTCTGTCTGTCTGTCTGTCTGTCTGTCTGTCTGTCTGTCTGTCTGTCTGTCTGTCTACCCAACTGTGTATATCTCCTGTTCAGCTCGTGCGTCACGTACAAGATAGCAGGGATGAGTCAGTCACTTCGCTGTTTTATGACAAGCTGAAATACTTGTTACCTTGAACCTTGAAGGGCTGTGTCAACGCTTCTACACTTGTGTGTACGTGCTGTGTAGGTGCTGCACCTATGAGTATGAAAATGGGAGAGCGAAAGAGAGAGAGAGAGATGGTGAGGAGTAGGGTTGCAAAATTCTAGTATCTTTGCCAACATTCCCAAGATTTCCAGACATTCCTGGAACAGGCAGGAAATCCAGAATCCTCCAACCAGGATTACTGGAAAACCTGGCGATTTGGGGAAAGTTACCCGAATTTTGAAACCCCAGTGAGGAGAAAAATGAGGGTGACGACAGACTGACTATGTCTCAGAGTAAATTCTCTCTGTGCCACTGGCTGCTTTGGACATTAGATTAGATAGTGTTATTGAGATGCACTGCTGTTTATGACCTACCTCACCCTGATACAGCAGCCCTCCCCTCTCCTGTCCTCTCCATCTATGTGACAGTAGTGTGTGAGCGTGTGTGACAGGATAGCAGTGATGAACTGTAGCCTTTACCCCCAGTATTCTGCTCCACTGGTTCCCACTCTATTTAGACTGAGGAGGGTCCCTGTACTCCGTCCGGAGATGCGGCACATCACTCACCCGTTGAGGCTGGCCTGCATGCTTCTCTCAGTCACACGTCTGACAGAGAGGCTTCCGTCTTCTGGCTGTGTGATGAAGGAAAAAGACATGGGTGAACTGGTCCAATTTACATTGTAACAGATTAACAAGGCACACGGGAGCAACACACGTATAAAAGAGAACCTGTTTTTTTGCCTCTGTTTCCCCTTCCAACATGAGAAGAACAATTCCCTGTAGAGAATACACAGCTTTGATATCTACAGCCCCATATCTAGAAATAGACTGGGTGAACGAGAAGTGAGGTGTGTGTGTGTGTGTGCGCGCGTGTGTTTGTGTGCGTGCGTCTTTTGGGTGAATGAGATATGAGGCAGGCTATTTATGTCTTCAGAATAGTGATGGTCCTATAGTTAGTTTGTTGACACTGACACAACGTGAATGTGCCGTTTGCAGCGCTGCTGCTACCATGTCTGAAGTCCCACGTCATATATTACAGCTGACAATCAGGCTTCAGTTCAGCGGGCTAACACAGTCTGAAGACACACAAACCACACGGGTTTGATTCCTGGCGGGTCATATAAGGTGCCAATTAACCGTCCCAGACAGTCTCCTCTCTCTCTCCTCTCCTCCTCTCTCCTCCTCTCTCCTCCTTTCTCCCTGGGCTGTGTGGTGTCTGCTTTTCTCTGTGCTTTCATTAACCCGCCCAGTCCTGAACTTTACTTCTCTCTCTCAGATCATCCGATCTTTCATCTCTTTCTTTCTTATCTTGCCTGATCTGTCGCCCTTCCTTCCTTTTCTCTCCAGTCTCTCGCACTTTGCTCCCTCGCTCCTCGAACGACCTTTAACCTCCTGTCTCAGCATTCCTTCTCTCCTCTCTCTCTCTCCTTTTCTTTTCAACTCTGTGCTCGGTACAGCAGTGTAGCAGTCGTGTGGTATTCTGCAGTATTCAAGGAGTATTTCACAGTATTCTACAGTCGTCTGGATTCTGGTGTTCTCAGGACAGGTGTTACAGCTGGTAGGTACAATAACTAAACGTGTCGCTGTGAGATTGTTGGGATTAAAAGGACAAAACACACACCATGACAAGGGAGACAACACAAATCTACATGAAGAGAGACCTAAGACAACAACACAACATGGCAGCAACACATGACAACGTTGCATGGTGGCAACAACATGGTAGCAACACAACATGGCAGCAGCACAACATGGTGGCAGCACAAAACATGGTACAAACATTATTGGGGCACAGACAACAGCACAAAGGGGAAGAAGGTAGAGACAACAATACATCACGTAAAGCAGTAAGAGTGTCCATGATTGAGTCTTTGAATGAGTGTCCAGTTTGAGTGTTTGTTGCAGCTCGTTCCAGTCGCTAGCTGCAGCGAACTGAAAAGAGGAGCGACCCAGGGATGTGTGTGCTTTATGGACCTTTAACAGAATGTGACTGGCAGAACGGGTGTTGTATGTGGAGGATGAGGGCTGCAGTTGGTATCTCAGATAGGGGGGAGTGAGGCCTAAGAGGGTTTTATAAATTAGCATCAACCAGTGGGTCTTGCGACGGGTATACAGATATGACCAGTTTACAGAGGTGTATAGAGTGCAGTGATGTGTCCTATAAGGAGCATTGGTGGGAAATCTGATGGCCGAATGGTACAACAACCACCCGAGCCACTGCCTGTTCACCCCGCTATCATCCAGAAGGCGAGGTCAGTACAGGTGCATCAAAGCTGGGACTGAGAGAGTGGAAAAACAGCTTCTATCTCAAGGCCATCAGACTGTTAAATAGCCATCACTAACATTGAGTGGCTGCTGCCAACATATTGACTCAAATCTCTAGCCACTTTAATCATTTAAAATTGGATGTAATAAATGTATCACTAGTCACTTTAAACTATGCCACTTTATATAATGTTTACATACCCTCATCTCATATGTATATACTGTACTCTATACCATCTACTGCATCTTGCCAATGCCGCTCAGCCATCGCTCATCCATATATTTATATGTACATATTCTTATTCATTCCTTTACACTTGTGTGTATAATGTAGTTGTTGTGAAATTGTTAGATTACTTGTTAGATATTACTGCACGGTCGGAACTAGAAGCACAAGCATTTCACTACACTCGCATTAACATTTGCTAAACGTGTATGTTACCAATAAAATTTGATTTGATTTGACCATCTAGCTGCTCGAGAGCACCCTTACCTGCCAATCTATAAATTACGTCTCAATAATCTAGCATGGGTAGGAGAGGAGAGAGGAGAAGAATGAGAGATAGGAAGTTTATTATTCAGAGAGAGCTGAGTGGCTGAATGAGTGCTGCTAATCTCACCCTAAGCGTGATGGACAGAACCCAATGAGAGAGAGAGAGAGAGAGAGAGAGAGAGAGAGAGAGAGAGAGAGAAACAGAGGAAGAGAGAGAGAGGGAAGTAGAGAAAGAGAGGGAGGTAGAGAGAGGGAGAGGTAGAGAAAGAGAGGGAGGGAGATAGACGTTTACATTTACCTAACAGACAAGTGACAGTGCAGGGATTGGCCTTGCTGTACTCCCTCCCTCTCTGCCAGTGTGTCTGTGTAGAAGCAGATGATTTCTGGGCATTAAGCTCCTCTTGGCAGCGCCCGGTTTATGGACACACATATACACACACACACATAGGCAGACACACACACACGACTGTTGGCTGTGGCCCACTTACGGGCATCCAATTTAGCGCTTGTTTCCTCCTCCTCTCCTCCGGCCGTCCTCTCTTCTCGTTCTTCAGAGGCACTAAGCCATGTTCATGTCCATCTCTCAGCTCAGACCAGACCAGGATCGGACAGCTGATTCCTACAGTCGAACAGAACAGTGTTTCTCAACCTTTCTATACCAGGGACCTGTATGGATCTTCCTACTTCATGGTTTACATTTAAAACAGAACTGTCCAAATGAGCTAACCATCTAAGGGATTGGTCTACAACATCCCGGGGTCGTTGAGAAACATCGCAGTATTCCAGGCTGTTGTTATGTTTCTTAATTGTGTGATATGTTAACGTTGAGCCACTGTTATAGGACAACATGCTGAATGTCTTCCTCCTCTCTCTTTGAAATCTGTCTTTCTCCCTCAAGGTATCTTAGCCTAGATTAGAAATATCTCTGACTTTCCCCAGAGAAATCCACCAGATGCCAAGCACATATGCACGTACGCAAGCACGCAGGCATGACTCGCACACACACACATACACACACACACACACACACACACACACACACACACACACTCATACACACATTGGGGTGGTGCAGCCCTCACAGAGGGGTGGTGCAACACTTACAAACATATGGCAACATTATAAGACAGATAAACAGCTGAACAGTCTGGTACAAATGAAGAATAATCCACTTGAAATAAAGGATATCTAGCTGAGGCTACTTTCACGCCCTGAAAGAGAGAGTTAGTAGACAGAAAAGGCAGATTGAGAACGAGGGAGGGGGGCTGGTTTGGAGCTGAGGTTGCATTAGTGTCCTTTCTCCACTCCCCCTCCCTCGCTCTATCGCTCTCTCTCTATATCTCTCTCTCCCTCCATTTTGCAGCAGAGTGACCATAATAGCAGAAATTGGAGTGACTCATTCAGTACAGTACAACTCCAGCATGTTTTACTCTGATAAAGAGTATTGTCAGTGTGAGTGTGTGTGTGTGAGAGTTCTGTTGGTTGGAATGCAGAGGGTTACCAAGGTCACATCATCCACTGAACCCCCTTTCATCCCCAAAAGAGGAAAACTCGAAACCTGTAGCTGATATTGAACATGTTTTATTAGCAAGTCTTCAAAAACCTAATTCTACCTCTAGCTAAGGTGTTTTGTGGTGGTACAATCAGTATGAAATTTGAAATGTGCAAAAACAAAATGTGCCACTAGTGTCTGCTTGCTGGCTAAACTAGTTTCAAATCAATCCATAATGAAACGAAAGGCATGTACGCTAACGACGCCAGTTCACACACTCACTGCCGAATACCCCCTCTAGCTAGCTAGCTAGTGCAGTGAAGTTCTAGCTAATGCACAAATTAGTTTTCATGATATCTCTTCTGCCATGATTAGTGCGATGAGTTCTACAGCACAGTTGACTGCTCTCTGCGACGTTATCGTTATCGCGTTGGCCAAATGTTACAAAGTAGCGAGGCAGAGTGCCAGCCGTCAGATACATGCTGATTTCTGAGAACAGTCCCATAACGTTGGTGCCTTATAACTTCATCAACAACATGTCAAACTAGCTACCGTGTAGCCATTCAAACAAGCTTGCACTAGGCTGCTAGCTTGAGCATGGTTTACCGTAGTAGCCAGTGCATCATAGCCACCGAGAGCCGAGTCATTTTCAGAATTAGGAACTGGTGTCAGGTGAATGAGCAGAATCTATATATATTTTAGATGAGTCACACGGCCTTCAAAGACAGATCGATTGAGGGACGAGCATCACGTAGACAATGGGGCTTCGCCATTATGGGCAACTATCAACTCACAGGAGACAGACGGGCTCTGGACGGCACAAGGGGCATGTGGGGCATTAGTTGGAATGAGGACTGTAGAGGAAGGAAGGAGAGGGGAGGGAGGAAGAAGGGATGCCTAATCTCCCTGTCTCCTCCAAAGTCTCCTTGAGACAGGATAGTATCAATGTGTGGAAAAAGTTTGAATAAATGTACCAACCATCTCTCTCTCCCTTCCTTTCCCTCTCTCCCTCTCCCTCTCATCCCCATTCTCTCTCTCCCCAGCTCTCTGTAAGTGTGTGTGGGATGTCGTGTCAGGGCTAGAGCCCTTCCCTCTCCCATGAGCCTGTGTGCCCACACACACACACGGCGCCCCCACACACACACACGGCGCCCCCACAAACACACAGACACACGGCGCTGACGTTGTGAAGTGGACCCTCGGAAACAGACCGGAGCAGAACCGGATCAAACCAGCCTGTGGGCCGGCAGGGCGGAACCTGAGGATGTCAACAGAGGCGGAACTACAGCCAGCTGTCAGGCCCAGTGTCAGGAGAGACTCCAGGAGGAAAGGTAATAAAGGCTTCGTAATGCGTTCATAATGCCTTTATAATGCCTGTTAAGTGTTACAGTGCTGTCATTTGATTGTTTAGCTTCAGGTGCAAAGGCAGGTGTTAAGCTGTAGCTAACAGGTATGTCGGTACAAGTATGTGTGTTCATCTCTCTCAGTGCCAGCCAGGTGGCACTGGCCTGAACACCTGGAGAGGTCCGTACCCATGTTCCCTAACCCCCAGACCCTGCCCAACAGTCACACAATGATTCACAAAACAGCGGGCACTCTGTTACTGACACAATGGCTTGAAACTTTACGCACACACACACGCGCGCGCACACACACACACACACACACACACACACACACACACACACACACACACACACACACACACACACACACACACACACACACACACACACACGTGAGGGTGATGAAATACAAATGCAATTATATTTGTTCCAACTGTATTCCACCCAGAGTCGATCAGTCTGCTGTGGACCCTGTAGAAAGCCTGTTAGTGGATCAGTACTCTCCCCAGGAGGATGTGGAAACCTGTTGGGTTTCCCTATTGTCTTTGTGCGTGTGCATGCTTGTGTGTGTTCTCCCATAGGCCCTGCTTTGAAAGCTCCATGAATTCTGAGGTTTCAGACCCAGTCTGCTGCTCCACATAGAAGACTTACCCAGAAACCCATTATACTATGTGCTACGTATAAAATGTCTCAACCATGTGGAAGCTAGGTGAATTGCAACAGTACTTAGGCTCAATATGAACAACTCTCCCTCCTCTCCTGCCTCCCATTTCTTCACAGCACAGCAGACTTTGTGGCTGTGGAACCTAGTGGAAACTACTCTCGCTTGAGACGTGTACTTTCAGTTTGGTCCACCAGCTTCAAACAGATGAAAATACGTTTTGTTAGTGAAAGATATTTCACATCGATTTACAGTATATTCAGACCCTTTGAGTTTTTCCAATTTTTTTTTTACATTACAGTCTTATTCTAAAATGTTCCCTAGTCAATCTACACACAATACCCCATAATGGAAAAGGTTTAATGGAAAAGGTTTTTAGAAAAAAACAAAATAACTTATTTACATAAAAGTATTCAGAACCTTTGCTATGAGACTCGAAATTGAGCTCAGGTGCATCCTGTTTTCATTGATCATCCTTGAGATGTTTCTACAACTTGATTTGAGTCCACCTGTGGTAAATTCAATTGATTGGACATGATTTGGAAAGGCACACACCTGTCTATATAAGGTCCCACAGTTGACAGTGCATGTCAGAGCAGAAACCAAGCCATGAGGACGCCCGGCCAAACTGAACAATCGGGGGAGAAGGGCCTTGGTAAGGGAGGTAACCAAGAACTCGATGGTCACTCTGACAGAGCTCCAGAGTTCCTCTATGGAGATGGGAGAACCTTCCAGAAGGACTACCATCTCTACAGCACTCCACCAATCAGGCCTTTATGGTAGTGTGGCCAGACGGAAGCCACTCTTCAGTAAAAGGCACATGACCGCCCGGTTGGAGTTTGCCAAAAGGCACCTAAAGGACTTTCAGACCATGAGAAACAAGATTCTTTGGTCTGATGAAACCAAGATTGAACTCTTCGGTCTGAATGCCAAGCGTCACGTTTGGAGGAAACCTGGCACCATCCCTACGGTGAAGCATGGTGGCAGCATCATGCTGTGGGGATGTTTTCAACGGCAGGGACTGGGAGACTAGTCAAGATCAAGGGAAAGATGTACAGAGCAAAATACAGAGAGATTCTTGATGAAAACCTGCTCCAGAGCGCTCAGTACGAAGGTTCACCTTCCAACAGGACAACGACCCTAAACACACAGCCAAGACTACGCAGAAGTAGCTTCGGAACAAGTCTCTGAATGTCCTTGAGTGGCCCAGACAGAGCCCGGACTTGAAGCCATCAAACATCTCTGGAGAGACATCACTTGAGAGGATCTGCAGAGAAGAATGGAAGAAACTCCCCAAATACAGGGTTGTCAAGCTTGTAGAGTCATACCCAAGAAGACTCAAGGCTGTAATCGCTGCCAAAGTTGCTTCAACAAAGTACTGAGTAAAGGGTCTGAATATTTGATATTTCAGTAGTTGTTTTTTATTTGCAAAAATGGATAAAAATCCGTTTTTGCTTTGTCATTATGGGGTATTGTATGTAGATTTATGAGGGAAAAAACGATTTAATCAATTTTAGAATGACGTAAGCAACATAAGAAAATGTGTAAAAAGTCAAGAGGTCTTTCCCGAATGCACTGTAGAGATTGTACAATGATTCTTTACACTATGAATTGCTTGTTTGGTAACATAAACTGAAATTAGGCAAATGTTATAGAATTTTAGCAACCAGGTAATGGCAGGGCA
This sequence comes from Oncorhynchus nerka, assembly GCF_034236695.1. Lineage (NCBI taxonomy): Eukaryota > Metazoa > Chordata > Actinopteri > Salmoniformes > Salmonidae > Oncorhynchus > Oncorhynchus nerka. Next base: position 32,068,487 of record NC_088412.1, read on the forward strand.
ATTTCTGCTTGTGCGATGATAACCATGCCTCTGAGTGAAGCTTTGACCAGAAGGCTGTACAATCTTAGTGCAATTTTGTGTGGGCCCAAAACGTTTTAGTTGTTGTTGTTGAAACAAAGAAACATTGTGAAACTATCATTCCGCTATTACTGTATATGACATATAGCTCCTTTAACCTGCACACCTCTCCTCTATCCTCCACCTGTATCATCAGGTCTCTCTCCTCCTCCATCCCCCTCTGGGCTGGGAGTTAGCATGCTTTTACAATCGCATGTTGTCCCTGCTACATAGAGTGATACAACTGTTACGGTGAATGCACACACCAAGGAACACACATACACACACACACACACACACACACACACACACACACACACACACACACACACACACACACACACACACACACACACACACACACACACACACACACACACACAAGGTGATAATAAAACAGTGACAGTGGGACGGCCGAGGAGGCTGCTTCCTCATATCAATGAAATGCTTCTCTCTGTCTGCTTCTCCAAGCTCTCATCTGAGGAGTGATACTGAATTAATATCGCTAATGGTTAGACCTCTAAATGACCTCTGTGTCTAAGAGGAGAGAGAGAAGAGATAGACAGAGCGAGAGAGAGCAAGCGGGAGAAAAGCGCCATACATTGAATTAAAATGTTTTTTGTGATGTGGGTGTATTCCGGTGTTAGTGTGTTGTCTATGTGACCAACCAATTCTTAAATCCGTCTCTGCTGTGCACCAAAAGATTAGGTTAGATCAATGAACTAAAGTATTTGTGTGTGTGTGTGTGTGCGTGTGTATGTGTGTGTGTGCATTGTGCCACGGTCTCCTCCAGACTTTTCATGTGGTTGTTCGACCGCACCAGTTACTAGTCTCCATAGCAACAGTTTCTCCGCAAGTAATTTGCACATGGAAACATCCCATATGTCACACTCATACTCTCTCGCACACACACTCTCTCGCAGACACACACACTCTCTCGCAGACACACACAGATGGCTACATTTCAGGGACAAGCTCACCATCTCTCCGTTTCTCATTCATGTGTTTTTTCTCCATCTCTCCTTCTTTCTCTCCGTCCCTCCATCACACGACTGCTGGGAGAATGAAGGGAGTAGATTCATTAAGACCTCCCGTACTGACAGACAATATGAGATGAAGGGAGTAGATTCATGAAGACCTCCCCTACTGACAGACAAGATGAGATGAAGGGAGTAGATTCATGAAGACCCTACTGACAGACAAGATGAGATGAAGGGAGTAAATTCATGTAGACCTCCCCTACTGACAGACAAGATGAGATGAAGGGAGTAGATTCATGAAGACCTCCCCTACTGACAGACAAGATGAGATGAAGGGAGTAGATTAATGTAGACCTCCCCTACTGACAGATAAGATGAGATGAAGGGAGTAGATTCATGAAGACCCTACTGACAGACAAGATGAGATGAAGGGAGTAAATTCATGTAGACCTCCCCTACTGACAGACAAGATGAGATGAAGGGAGTAGATTCATGAAGACCTCCCCTACTGACAGACAAGATGAGATGAAGGGAGTAGATTAATGTAGACCTCCTCTACTGACAGATAAGATGAGATGAAGGGAGTAGATTCATGAAGACCTCCCCTACTGACAGATAAGATGAAAGGAGTAGATTAATGTAGACCTCCCCTACTGACAGACAAGATGAGATGAAGGGAGTAGATTCATGAAGACCTCCCCTACTGACAGACAAGATGAGATGGAGGGAGTAGATTCATGAAGACCCTACTGACAGACAATATGAGATGAAGGGAGTAGATTCACGTAGACCTCCCCTACTGACAGACCAGATGAGATGAAGGGAGTAGATTCACGAAGACCTCCCCTACTGACAGACAAGATGAGATGAAGGGAGTAGATTCATGAAGACCTCCCCTACTGACAGACAAGATGAGATGAAGGGAGTAGATTCATGAAGACCTCCCCTACTGACAGACAAGATGAGATGAAGGGAGTAGATTCATGTAGACCTCCCCTACTGACAGACAAGATGAGATGAAGGGAGTAGATTCATTAAGACCTCCCCTACTGACAGACAAGATGAGATGAAGGGAGTAGTTTCATGAAGACCTCCCCTACTGACAGACAAGATGAAGGGAGTAGATTCATGAAGACCTCCCCTACTGACAGACAATATGAGATGAAGGGAGTAGATTCACGAAGACCTCCCCTACTGACAGACAAGATGAGATGAAGGGAGTAGATTCATGAAGACCTCCCCTACTGACAGACAAGATGAGATGAAGGGAGTAGATTCATGTAGACCTCCCCTACTGACAGACAAGATGAGATGAAGGGAGTAGATTCATTAAGACCTCCCCTCCTGACAGACACGATGAGATGAAGGGAGTAGATTCATGTAGAGCTCCCCTACTGACAGACAAGATTAGATGAAGGGAGTAGATTCATGAAGACCTCCTCTATTGACAGACAAGATGAAGGGAGTAGATTCATGAAGACCTTCCCTACTGACAGACAAGATGAGATGAAGGGAGTAGATTCATGAAGACCTCCCCTACTGACAGACAAGATGAAGGGAGTAGATTCATGAAGACCTCCCCTACTGACAGACAAGATGAGATGAAGGGAGTAGATTCATGAAGACCTCCCCTACTGACAGACAAGATGAGATGAAGGGAGTAGATTCACGAAGACCTCCCCTACTGACAGACAAGATGAGATGAAGGGAGTAGATTCATGAAGACCTCCCCTACTGACAGACAAGTTGAGATGAAGGGAGTAGATTCATGTAGACCTCCCCTACTGACAGACAAGATGAGATGAAGGGAGTAGATTCATTAAGACCTCCCCTACTGACAGACACGATGAGATGAAGGGAGTAGATTCATGTAGAGCTCCCCTACTGACAGACAAGATTAGATGAAGGGAGTAGATTCATGAAGACCTCCTCTATTGACAGACAAGATGAAGGGAGTAGATTCATGAAGACCTTCCCTACTGACAGACAAGATGAGATGAAGGGAGTAGATTCATGAAGACCTCCCCTACTGACAGACAAGATGAAGGGAGTAGATTCATGAAGACCTCCCCTACTGACAGACAAGATGAGATGAAGGGAGTAGATTCATGAAGACCTCCCCTACTGACAGACAAGATGAGATGAAGGGAGTAGATTCATGAAGACCTCCCCTACTGACAGACAAGATGAGATGAAGGGAGTAGATTCATGAAGACCTCCCCTACTGACAGACAAGATGAGATGAAGGGAGTAGATTCATGAAGACCTCCCCTACTGACAGACAAGATGAGATGAAGGGAGTAGATTCATGAAGACCTCCACTACTGACAAGACAAGATGAGATGAAGGGAGTAGATTCATGAAGACCTCCCCTACTGACAGACAAGATGGGAGGGAGGAGTAACTTCAAGTGTTTCTATATTTCGGGAAAGATGGTTGGAACAGCCTTTTGTTTTAACAGATGTCCTGTCTTCATAAATACCATGTTTTGGTTTGTTTCTGTTTAGAACAGTATAAAAGCTAATTTGGTATCTGTGTAGCTGGATAGTTTGAGAACGAGACACGGACTGAGGGAGGGAAAGAGGAAGAGAGATCAGTGAAAGAGACTCAATATTGGCAGGGTCAGTCAGACAGATAGACAATTGAAACAGCAGGTTCAGTCTCCCTCTCTATTCTCAGACTGAACTCCCCTTCTGGCCTGAGAAAGTTTTTGCTTCACAAGGTGACCTTGTCATAGTGGTGGCGATGGTGTATTTTTCGGGAGTTGGGAGGGGGGTAATGTGGACGGTTCTGTCCCTGAGGTTTTACCACTCTAATTTGTTCCTTTTTTTCTGTCAGAGTGGATGGCTGCAGGCTACACACACACACACACACACACACACACACGCACACACACACACACCTCAGGTCCCAAGTGCTCGCCCCTGTCATCCGGGTCAAATAGGTGATGAAGAGCTGTGAGGGAGAGAGGAAGAGAGGTGGGGAGGAGAGAAAGTGGAGGAGGAGAGGACACCTCTCACAGTAACCACAGCCCCCTAGTGGCAGATCTTAGCCCTCTACAGATATGAATATGTATGAACACATACAGAACAATGACCCTGCATGGCCTTGGTCAGCATAGTAATATAATCATTCAACATAGAGTCTTCAGGAAAATCAGAGTACAGTTAGCTTGATGATAAAATCAACCATAAATTTGTTTCTACACACAATCCCATGAAACACCACTTTAGTGTTGGATGTGGTTGTTATCCAGTCCCCAGTAAACGTGCTATAGCACTGGGGATCATCCATAAGAGAGGAGCTTCACTCTAGGAACAGCTACAGTAGTGTGACTGACTGGGTTTTAACAACACTGTCAGCCCGCTGAGACACTGTAAAGCCCAGGCAAGGTCATTTTTCCTGCTCATATTAGACATCTTTGTTGGATTGTGTAGCATTGGGTTGTTCCTTTCATGTCTGCAATCATTCTCTCTCTCTTCCCCACTCATCTCTCTTTCTCTATCTCCCTACCTTTCTCTCCCTCATCAACCTCTCTCTCTCTATCTCCCTACCTTTCTCTCCCTCATCAACCTCTCTCTCTCTCTCTCTCTCTCTCTCTCTCTCTTCCCCACGCATCTCTCTCTCTCTATCTCCCTACCTTTCTCTCCCTCATCAACCTCTCTCTCTCTCTCTCTCTCTCTCTCTTCCCCACGCATCTCTCTCTCTCTATCTCCCTACCTTTCTCTCCCTCATCAACCTCTCTCGCTCTCTCTCTCTCTCTCTTACCCACTCATCTCTCTCTCTCTATCTCCCTACCTTTCTCTCCCTCATCAACCTCTCTCCCTCTCTCTCTCTCTCTCTCTCTGTTAGTGTGACAGATGTAATGGAGGATTATTTCATTAGATGTGTTAGAGGCACAGCAGGTCACAGCCGCAGTGGACATTTAATTACATCACACACACACACACACACACACACACACACACACACACACACACACACACACACACACACACACACACACACACACACACAGAGATTAATTCAGCTGTGACAGGAAAGGCTGTGATGGAGCATGATACTAATATAAACCACTCAGCAGGCAAGCTAACCCCGGAGCTATCTACAAATCTACCTCCTACCTCTCTCTACCTCTCCCTATACCTCTTTCATCCCCCTTACTCTCACTCTCTATCTACCTCTCTTGGCTTTCATGTCGCTCACATGCTGGGATGACTCTCTGAAGGGAGGGAGGGGGGGTTGTCACAAGAATGTGTGTGCATGAGTGTACTTCCTTGTGTGTGTGTGTCTGTGAGCTTGTGTGAGCCATGTGTGCATGCCTATATGGTCTATTGGTCTGTAACTATCAGCCAGTCATAATGGCCAAAAAAAGATGAATGAAATACTGCTATGGGCATCATGTACAGTAGTTTAGAGGTTGATGGCGCGATAGAGATGGCAGCTTTGCCTCAAGTCCTTAGGAAACTGTAGTATTTCGTTTTTTTTATGTATTAATGTATTATTTCTTACGTTGTTAGCCCAGAAAACCTTAAGTGTTATTGCATACAGCCGGGAAGAACTATTTGATATCAGAGAGACATTAACTTACTAGCACAACCAGCACTACGACCAGGAATACGACTTTCCCAATGCGGATCCTTTGTCTGCACCTCCCAGGGCATTTGAACTGACTCCAGAGGCCAACCCAAAACAACACTGTCAGAGGAGAGTGTGCCGGAGCGGTCTTCTAGTGAGGCTTCGGATGCGCGCACACCACCCACCGCTTCAGAGTATATTACTCGCTAATGTCCAGTCCCTAGTTAACAAAGTCGACGAAATTAGTGCAAGAGTTGCTTTCCAAAGAGATTTCCAGGATTGTAACATACTCTGTTTCATGGAGACATGGCTAGCTGGGGACATGCTGTCTGAGTCAGTACAGCCAATGGGATTTTCAGTGCATCGCACCAACAGGAACAAACATCTCTCTGGTGAGAAGAAGGGCGGGGGTGTATGTTTCATGATTAACAACTCATGTTGTAATTATAACAACATACAAGAACTCAAGTCCTTTTGTTCACCTGACCTAGAATTCCTCACAATCAAATGCCGACCGTATTATCTGCCAAGAGAATTCTTCTCCGTTATCATCACAGCCGTGTATATCCCCCCGTAAGCGGTGACCAAGACGGCCATCATGGAACTTCACTGGACTTTATGCAAACTGGATATCCTGAGGCTGCATTTATTGTAGCTGGGGATTTTAACAAAGCTAATCTGAGAACAAGTCTACCTAAATTCTATCAGCATATCGATTGCAGTACACGGGCAAGTAACACACTCGACCACCGCTACTCTAACTTCCACGATGCATACAAGGCCCTCCCCGGCCCTCCTTTTGGCAAATCTGACCATGACCCCATCTTGTTGCTCCCCTCCTATAGGCAGAAACTGAAACAGGAAGCGCCTGTGCTTAGGTCTATCCAACGCTTGTCTGACCAATCAGATTCCACGCTTCAAGACTGCTTCGGTACCGTGGACTGGGATATGTTCCCGGTAGCCTCAGACAAAAAACATTGACCTATACTCTGACTCGGTGAGCGAGTTTATGAGGAAGTGTATAGGAGATGTACCCAATGTTAAAACATTCCCAAACCAGAAACCGTCGATAGATGGCAGCATTCGTGCAAAACTGAAAGCTCGTACCACCGCATTTAATCATGACAAGACGACTGGAAAAATGGTCGAATAGTGTAGTTATTCCCTCTGTAAGACAAAGTGACGTCACAATTCAACGGCTCAAACACGAGACGTATGTGGCAGGGTCTACAGACAATCATTGCTCCCAGACAAATTAAACAACTTCTTTGCGCGCTTTGAGGACAATACAGTGACACCGACACGGCCCGCTACCAAAGACTGTGGGCTCTCCTTCTCCGTGGCTGACTTGAGTAAAACATTTAAGCGTGTTAACCCTCGCAAGGCTGCAGGCCCAGACGGCATCCCCAGCCGCGTCCTCAGAGCATGCACAGACCAGCTGGCTGGTGTGTTTACGGACATATTCAATCAATCCCATCCCAGTCTGCTGTCCCCACATGCTTCAAGATGGCCACCATTGTTCCTGTTCCCAAGAAAGATAAGGTAACTGAACTAATCGCCCCGTAGCACTTCCTTCTGTCATTATGAAGTGCTTTGAGAGACTAGTCAAGGATCATATCACCTCCACCCTACCTGTCATCCTCCAATTTGCTTACCGCCCCAATAGGTCCACAAACGACGCCATCACACTGCACACTGCCCTAACCCATCTGAAAAACAGGAATACCTATGTAAGAATGCTGTTCATTGACTACAGCTCAGCATTCAACACCACAGTACCCTAAAAACTCATCATTAAGTTTGAGACTCTGGGTTTCGACCCCACCCTGTGCAACTGGGTCCTGGATTTCCTGATGGGCCGCCCCCAGGTGTTGAAGGTAGGAAACAACATCTCCACTCCGCTGATCCTCAACCCTGGGGCTCCACAAGGGTGCGTTCTCAGCCCTCTCCTGTACTCCCTGTTCACCCATGACTGCGTGGCCATGTATGCCTCCAACTCAATCATCAAGTTTAAAGATGACAGTACAGTGGTAGGCTTGATTACCAACAACAACGAGACAGCCTACAGGGAGGAGTTGAGGGCCCTCGGAGTGTGGTGTCAGGAAAATAACCTCTCACTCAATGCGAGCAAAACAAAAGAGATGATCGTGGACTTCAGGAAACAGCAAAGGGAACATCCCCCTCTCCACATCGATGGGACAGCAGTGGAGAAAGTGGAAAGTTTTAAGTTCCTCTGTGTACATGTTACCGACAAACTGAAATGGTCCACGCACACGGACAGCATGGTGAAGAAGGCGCAACAGCACCTTTTCAACCTCAGGAGGCTGAAAAAATGTGGCTTATCCCCGAAAAGCCTCACTAACTTTTACAGATGCACAATTGAGAGCATCCTGTTGGGCTGTATCACCACCTGGTATGGCAACTGCACTGCCCACAACCGCAGGGCTCTCCAGAGGGTGGTGCGGTCTGCACAGCACATCACCGGGGCCAAACTACCTGCCCTCCAGGACACCTACACCACCCAATGTCACAGGAAGGCAAAAAATATAATCAAGGACAATAACCACCCGAGCCACTACTTGTTCATCCCACTTCCATCCAGAAGGCGAGGTCAGTACAGGTGCATCAAAGCTGGGACAGAGAGATAGAAGCTGTTTTTCAATCTCAAGGCCATCAGATTGTTAAACAGGCACCACTAGCTCAGAGAGGCAGCTGCCAACTTACAGACTTGATATCATTGGCCACTTTAATAAATGGAACACTAGTCACTATAATAATGCCACTTTAAAAATGTTTACATATCTGGCATTACTGATCTTATATTGACAGTTGAAGTCGGAAGTTTACATATACCTTAATCCTAGTAAAAATTCCCTGTCTTAGGTCAGTTAAGATCACCACTTTATTTTAAGAATGTGAAATGTCAGAATAATAGAGAGAATTATTTATTTAAGATTTGATTTATTTCATCACATTCCCAGTGGGTCAGAAGTTTACATACACTCAATTAGTATTTGGTAGCATTGCCTTTAAATTGTTTAACTTGGGTCAAACATTTCAGGTAGCCTTCCACAAGCTTCCCACAATATGTTGGGTGAATTTTGGCCCATTCCTTCTGACAGAGCTGGTGTAACCGAGTCAGGTTTATAGGCCTCCTTGCTCGCACATGCTTTTTCAGTTCTGCCCACAAATGTTCTATAGGTTTGAGGTCAGGGCTTTGTGATGGCCACTCCAATACCTTGACTTTGTTGACCTTAAGCCATTTTGCCACAACTTTGAAAGTATGCTTTGGGTCATTGTCCATTTGGAAGACCCATTTGCAACCAAGCTTTAACTTCCTGACTGATGTCTTGAGATGTTGCTTCAATATATATATTCAATATATCCCCATCATTTTCCTTCCTCATAATAATCTATTTTGTGAAGTGCACCAGTCTCTCCTGCAGCAAAGCACCCCCGCAACATGATGCTGCCACCCCCGTGCTTCACGGTTGGGATGGTGTTCTTCGACTTGCAAACTTCCCGCTTTTTCCTCCAAACATGGTCATGATGACCAAACAGTTCTATTTTTGTTTCATCAGACCAGAGGATATTTCTCCAAAAAGTACGATCTTTGTCCCCATGTGCATTTGCAAACCGTAGTCTGTCTTTTTTATGACGATTTTGGAGCAGTGGCTTCTTCCTTGCTGAGCAGCCTTTTAAAGCTTGGCTGTTGTTATTTTGTTTCCTCCAGCATCTTCACAAGGTCCTTTGCTGTTGTTCTGGGATTGATTTGCACTTTTCTCATCAAAGTACGTTCATCTCTAGGAGACAGAACGCGTCTCCTTCCTGAGCGGTATGACGGCTGCGTGGTCCCATGGTGTTTATACTTGTGTACTATTGTTTGTACAGATGAACGTGGTCTTGGCTGAGTTATTTTGATTTTCCTATGATGTCAAGCAAAGATGCACTGAGTTTGAAGGTAGGCCTTGAAATACATCCACAGGTACACCTCCAATTGACTCAAATGGTGTCAATTAGCCTATCAGAAGCTTCTAAAGCCACGACTTCATTTTCTGGAATTTTCCAAGCTGTTTAAAAGGCACAGTCAACTTAGTGTATGTACATTTTGGACCCACTGGAATTGTGATACAGTGAATTATAAGTGAAATAATCTGTCTGTAAACAATTGTTGGAAACATTACTTGTGTCATGCACAAAGTAGATGTCCTAAGCGACTTGACAAAACTATAGTTTGTTAACAAGAAATTTGTGGAGTGGTTGAAAAACGAATTATAATGACTCCAACCTAAGTGTATGTAAACTTCTGACTTCAACTGTATATACTGTATCCTTCACTATCTATTCTTTACTTTCTATTGCATCTTAGCAGCTCTGTCACTGCTCATCCATATACAGTGGGGCAAAAAAGTATTTAGTCAGCCACCAATTGTGCAAGTTCTCCCACTTAAAAAGATGAGAGAGGCCTGTAATTTTCATCATAGGTGCACTTCAACTATGACAGACAAAAAAATCCAGAAAATCACATCGTAGGATTTTTAATGAATTTATTTTCAAATTATGGTGGAAAATAAGTATCTGGTCACCTACAAACAAGCAAGATTTCGGGCTCTCACAGACCTGTAACTTCTTCTTTAAGAGGCTCCTCTGTCCTCCACTCGTTACCTGTATTAATGGCACCTGTTTGAACTTGTTATCAGTATAAAAGACACCTGTCCACAACCTCAAACAGTCACACTCCAAACTCCACTATGGCCAAGACCAAAGACATGTCAAAGGACACCAGAAACAAAGTTGTAGACCTGCACCAGGCTGGGAAGACTGAATCTGCAATAGGTAAGCAGCTTGGTTTGAAGAAATCAACTGTGGGAGCAATTATTAGGAAATGGAAGACATACAAGACCAGTGATAATCTCCCTCGATCTGGGGCTCCACGCAAGATCTCACCTCGTGGGGTCAAAATGATCACAAGAACGGTGAGCAAAAATCCCAGAACCACACAGGGGGACCTAGTGAATGACCTGCAGAGAGCTGGGACCAAAGTAACAAAGCCTACCATCAGTAACACACTACACCGACAGGGACTCAAATCCTGCAGATCCAGACGTGTCCCCCTGCTTAAGCCAGTACATGTCCAGGCCCGTCTGAAGTTTGCTAGAGAGCATTTGTATGATCCAGAAGAAGATTGGGAGAATGTCATATGGTCAGATGAAACCAAAATATAACTTTTTGTTAAAAACTCAACTCGTCGTGTTTGGAGGACAAAGAATGCTGAGTTGCATCCAAAGAACACCATACCTACTGTGAAGCATGGGGGTGGAAACATCATGCTTTGGGACTGTTTTTCTGCAAAGGGACCAGGACGACTGAAAGGAAAGGAAAGAATGAATGGGGCCATGTATCGTGAGATTTTGAGTGAAAACCTCCTTCCATCAGCAAGGGCATTGAAGATGAAATGTGGTTGGGTCTTTCAGCATGACAATGATCCCAAACACACCGCCCGGGCAACGAAGGAGTGGCTTCGTAAGAAGCATTTCAAGGTCCTGGAGTGGCCTAGCCAGTCTCCAGATCTCAACCCCATAGACAATCTTTGGAGGGAGTTGAAAGTCTGTGTTGCCCAGCAACAGCCCCAAAACATCATTGCTCTAGAGGAGATCTGCATGGAGGAATGGGCCAAAATACCAGCAACAGTGTGTGAAAACCTTGTGAAGACTTACAGAATAAACTTGAGATAAACTTTTGTTATTGACAAAATACTTATTTTCCACCATAATTTGCAAATAAATTCATTAAAAATCCTACAATGTGATTTTCTGGATTTTTTTCTCATTTTGTCTGTCATAGTTGAAGTGTACCTATGATGAAAATTACAGGCCTCTCTCATCTTTTTAAGTGGGAGAACTTGCACAATTGGTGGCTGACTAAATACTTTTTTGCCCCACTGTATTTTACACTTATTTATTCTCATCCCTTTCATCCTTTACTAGATTTGGTTTATTAGGTTTTGTTATGGAATTGTTAGATATTACCTGTTAGATACTGCTCCACTGTCGGATCTAGGAGCATAAGCTTTTCGCTACACTCGCAATAATATCCGCTAACCATGTGTATGTGACCAATAACATTTGATTTGATTTGATTGGATTTAGGTTCCAGAGTTAGCCCAGCAAATGGATTTATTGGCGGTTTGAATCTCAGGGCTGTAGGGTTTCTGTAATCAGTACCTACTGCCGCTGGTCTCTTCAGCAAGGCACTGAAACTCTAAACCCCCCCGGTACCCAGTGCTTCCTGCTTGCCTATCGTATGTGTGTGGTGTTTCATCTCAGAGTGATGGAACTGGACTAAGGTCCTGAGAGAGCTGCGACAGATCAGGCTAAAGTCTCATCCCCTGAGGGTCTCTCTCGTTCTCTCTCACAATTCAATTCAAAAGGGCTTTATTGGCACGGGAAACATACATTGCCAAAGCAAGTGAAATAGATACTGAATAATAGGGAAATAAACAACCATACATAAACAGTAAACATTACACTGCTTTAAAAGAATAGAGGCATTTTGAATGTTATATTGTGGCGATGTACAGTGTGGTAAAAATATTGAAGAGTTTAAGTACGAAAGGGAAAATAAATAAACATACATGAGTTTTATTTACAATGCTATTTGCTCTGCCTCATTCAGGGTTTTTAATGCTTTCAGACCGTATTCAGACCTTTTCACTTTTTCCACATTTTGTTATGTTTACCAGCCTTATTTTAAAATGGATTTTTTTTTTAAATGTCCCTTATCAATCTACACACTACCCCATAATGACAAAGCAAAAACAGGTTTTTAGACATTTAGAAATGTATCAAATGTTTTAAACAGAAATACCTTATTTACATTAGTATTCAGACCCTTTGCTATCAGACTTGAAATTGAGCTCAGGTGCATCCTGTTTCCATTGATCATCCTTGAGATGTTTAAAAAAATTGATTGGAGTCCACCTGTGGTAAATTGAATTGATTGGACATGATTTGGAAAGGCACACACCTGTCTATATAAGGTCCTACAGTTGACAGTGGTATGTCAGAGCAAAAACCAAGCCACGAGGTCGAAGGAATTGTCCGTAGAGCCCAGAGACAGGATTGTGTCGAGGCACAGATCTGGGGAAGGGTACCAACAAATGTCTGCAGCATTGAAGGTCCCCAAGAACATAGTTGCCTCCATCATTTGCCTCCACCTTAAATGGAAGAAGTTTGGAACCACTAAGATTCTTCCTTGAGTTGGCAGCTCTTCCAAACTGAGCAATCGGGGGAGAAGGGCCTTGGTCAGGGAGGTGACCAAGAACCTGATGGTCACTCTGATAGAGCTCTAGAGTTCCTCTGTGGAGATGGGAGAACTTTCCAGAATAACAACCATCTCTGCAGCACTCCACCAATCAGGCCTTTATGGTAGTGTGGCCAGACGGAAGCCATTCTTCAGTAAAAGGCACATGACCGCCCGGTTGGAGTTTGCCAAAAGGCACCTAAAGGACTCTGACCATGAGAAACAAGATTCTTTGGTCTGATGAAACCAAGATTGAACTCTTCGGTCTGAATGCCAAGCGTCACGTCTAAAGGACACCTGGCACCATCCCTACGGTGAAGCATGGTGGCAGCATCATGCTGTGGGGATGTTTTCAGCGGCAGGGACTGGGAGACTTGTCAGGATCAAGGGAAAGATGTACAGAGCAAAATACAGAGAGATTCTTGATGAAAACCTGCTCCAGAGCGTTCAGTACCCCAGACTGGGGCGAAGGTTCACCTTCCAACAGGACAACGACCCTAAACACACAGCCAAGACTACGCAGAAGTAGCTTCGGAACAAGTCTCTAAATGTCCTTGAGTGGCCCAGACAGAGCCCGGACTTGAAGCCATCAAACATCTCTGGAGAGACATCGCTTGAGAGGATCTGCAGAGAAGAATGGGAGAAACTCCCCAAATACAGGTTTGTCAAGCTTGTAGCGTCATACCCAAGAAGACTCGAGGCTGTAATCGCTGCCAAAGTTGCTTCAACAAAGTACTGAGTAAAGGGTCTGAATATTTGATATTTCAGTAGTTGTTTTTTATTTGCAAAAATGGATAAAAATCTGTTTTTGCTTTGTCATTATGGGGTATTGTATGTAGATTGATGAGGGAATTTAAAAAAATCAATTTTAGAATAACGTAAGCAACATAAAAAGTCAAGAGGTCTTGAATAGCGTCATACCAAAGAAGACTTGAAAGTCGCTGCCAAAGGTGCTTCAACAATGTACTGAGTAAAGGGTCTGAATACTTATGTGAATGTGATATTTCAGTTTTTTTTTATACATTTAAAAGCATTTCTAAAAACCTTTCTTTGTTTTGTCGTTATGGGGTATTGTGTTTAGATTGATGAGGGGAAAAAAACTTTTGAATCAATTTTAGAACAAGGCTGTAACGTAACAAAATGTGGAAAAAGTCAAGGGGTCTGAATACTTTCCGAATGCACTGTATGTTCATATTGATAATGTCCACCCGGTGGCCTATTTAACGACATCTAACTTGCGATTTTTCTTTGGCGCTGAAAAGGGAACCAGGAATGAATTTAGTTAAGAGTCATTGTTGAGAACGGTTGCTGCTGATAACTGCTGGTTCTCTCCTGCAATCCTTGTAAAAGCATTTGAAAGCTTTTTCACTTTGTTTCATCAATAAAACACTGGAGGTTTTTGGAATCCTGACAATGATTCAGTTTCTTTTTAAATGGTTTGGCTGGCTGTCAAATTACAGTTACACACACCATAAGGAAGACCATATAGTGTATGTTCACTGGTTGCCATTTTCTTTTGTCAGCAGGTTGCAAATCTTGCTGCTGTGATGGTAACTGTGGTATTCACCTATTAAATATGGGAGTTTATCAAAATTTGATTAGTTTTAGAATTCTTTGTGGGTCTGTGTAATCTGAGGGAAATACAGTTGAAGTCGGAAGTTTACATACACTTAGGTTGGAGTCATGAAAACTTGTTTTTCAACCACTCCACAAATTTCTTAGGAGTCGGTTAGGACATCTACTTTGTGCATGACACAAGTAATTTTTCCAACAATTGTTTACAGACAGATTACTTCACTTATAATTCACTGTATCACAATTCCAGTGGGTCAGAAATTTACATACACTAAATTGACTGTGCCTTTAAACAGCTTGGAAAATTCCAGAAGAGGTGTACTTGTGGATGTATTCAAACTCAGTGCCTCTTTGCTTGACATCATGGGAAGATCAAAAGATGTCAACCAAGAACTCCACAAGTCTGGTTCATCCTTGGGAGCAATTTCCAAATGCCTCAAGGTACCAAGTTCATCTGTACAAACAATAGTACGCAAGTATAACCACCATGGGACCACGCAGCCGTCATACCGCTCAGGAAAGAGACGCGTTCTGTCTCCTAGAGATGAACGTTGGTGCGAAAAGTGCAAATCAAACCTAGAACAACAGCAAAGGACCTTGTGAAGATGCTGGAGGAAACAGGTACAAAAGTATCTATATCCACAGTAAAACGAGTCCTATATGGACATAACCTGAAAGGCCGCTCAGCAAGGAAGAAGCCACTGCTCCAAAACCACCATAAAAATAACAGACTAAGGTTTGCAACTGCACATGGGGACAAAGATCGTACTTTTTGGAGAAATGTCATCTGGTCTGATGAAACAAAAATAGAACTGTTTGGCCATAATGACCATCATTATGTTTGTAGGAAAAAGGGGGAGGCTTGCAAGCCAAAGAACACCATCCCAACCATGAAGCACAGGGGTGGCAGCATCATGTTGTGGGGTGCTTTGCTGCAGGAGGGACTGGTGCACTTCACAAAATAGATGGCATCATGAGGGAAAGAAAATTATGGGGATATATTGAAGCAACGTCTCAAGACATCAGTCAGGAAGTTAAAGTTTGGTCTCAAATGGGTCATCCAAATGGACAATGACCCCAAGCATACTTTCAAAGTTGTGGCAAAATGGCTTAAGGAAAACAAAGTCAAGGTATTGAAGTGGTCATCACAAAGCGTGTGTGAGCAAGGAGGCCTACAAACCTGACTCAGTTACACCAGCTCTGTCAGGAGGAATGGGCCAAAATTCATCCAACTTATTGTGGGAAGCTTGTGGAAAGCTACCTGAAACATTTTGACCCAAGTTAAACAATTTAAAGGCAATGCTAACAAATACTATTTAAGTGTATGTAAACTTCTGACCCATAAGCTGAAATAAATAATTATTCCCAATAAATGTGGGAATTAAAGCTGAAATAAATCATTCTCTCTTCTATTATTCTGACATTTCACATTCTTAAAATGAAGTGGTGATCCTAACTGACCTAAAAGAGGGAGTTTGTACTAGGATTAAATGTCAGGAATTGTGAAAAACTGAGTTTAGATGTACTTGGCTAAGGTGTATGTATACTTCTGACTTCAACTGCACGTGTCTCTAATATGGTCATACATTTGGCAGGTTAGGAAGTGCAACTCAGTTTCCACCTCATTTTGTGGGCAGTGTGCTCTCGAGAGCCAGTTGTGCCTTCTGCGGCATCTCTCAATAGCAAGGCTATGTTCACTGAGTCTGTACATAGTCAAAGCTTTTCTCAACTTTGGGAATTTTCTTAATTATCTTCCTCCCTCCCTCCCACTCTGTTGTCTGTGAGGAGTACTTTACTAACCACAGGAGATAACATAGAGAGAGGAGCAAGGACAACACACACAAACACACTAGTACACGCACTCAATACACACTACACACATAGATAATAGAGAGTGTGAGAAGAGAGGGGAAACAGAAAGAGAGAGGAGATAAGAACAACATGTCACACCATCATTCAGAGAGGGAATGGGTAGGGGTGGATAGAGGTAGAGATGGGATGGATAGAGAGATAGAATGGGGAGGGGTGGATAGAGGTAGAGATGGGATGGATAGAGAGATAGAATAGGGAGGGGTGGATAGAGATAGAGATGGGATGGATAGAGAGATAGAATGGGTAGGGATGGATAGAGGTAGAGATGGGATGGATAGAGAGATAGAATAGGGAGGGGTGGATAGAGGTAGAGATGGGATGGATTGAGAGACAGAATGGGGAGGGGTGGATAGAGGTAGAGATGGGATGGATAGAGAGATAGAATAGGGAGGGGTGGATAGAGGTAGAGATGGGATGGATAGAGAGACAGAATAGGGAGGGGTGGATAGAGGTAGAGATGGGATGGATAGAGAGATAGAATGGGGAGGGAATGGGTAGGGGTGGATAGAGGTAGAGATGGGATGGATAGAGAGATAGAATAGGGAGGGGTGGATAGAGGTAGAGATGGGATGGATAGAGAGATAGAATAGGGAGGGGTGGATAGAGGTAGAGATGGGATGGATAGAGAGATAGAATAGGGAGGGGTGGATAGAGGTAGAGATGGGATGGATAGAGAGACAGAATGGGGAGGGATGGATAGAGATAGAATGGGGAGGGAATGGGTAGGGGTGGATAGAGGTAGATATGGGATGGATAGAGAGATATAATAGGGAGGGATGGATAGAGATAGAGATGGGATGGATAGAGATAGAATAGGGAGAGATGAATAGAGAGATAGAATAGGGAAGGATGATAGAGATAGAATAGAGAGGGATGGATAGAGAGATATAATAGAGAGGGATGGATAGAGAGATAGAATAGAGAGGGATGGATAGAGAGATAGAATAGGGAGGGATGGATAGAGATAGAGTTGGGATGGATAGAGAGATAGAATAGGGAGAGATTAATAGAGAGATAGAATAGGGAAGGATGATAGAGATAGAATAGAGAGGGATGGATAGAGAGATAGAATAGAGAGGGATGTATAGAGAGATAGAATAGAGAGGGATGAATAGAGAGATAGAATAGGGAGAGATTATAGAGATAGAATAGGGAGGGATGGATAGAGAGATAGAATAGAGAGGGATGAATAGAGAGATAGAATAGGGAGAGATGATAGAGATAGAATAGGGAGGGATGGATAGAGAGATATAATAGGGAGGGATGGATAGAGATAGAGATGGGATGGATAGAGAGATAGAATAGGGAGAGATGAATAGAGAGATAGAATAGGGAAGGATGATAGAGATAGAATAGAGAGGGATGGATAGAGAGATAGAATAGAGAGGGATGGATAGAGAGATAGAATAGGGAGGGATGGATAGAGAGATAGAATATAGAGGGATGGATAGAGATAGAATAGGGAGGGATGATAGAGATAGAATAGAGAGGGATGATAGAGATAGAATAGAGAGGGATGGATAGAGAGATAGAATAGAGAGGGATGATAGAGATAGAATAGAGAGGGATGATAGAGATAGAATAGAGAGGGATGATAGAGAGATAGAATAGAGAGGGATGATAGAGATAGAATAGAGAGGGATGATAGAGATAGAATAGAGAGGGATGATAGAGATAGAATAGAGAGGGATGATAGAGATAGAATAGAGAGGGATGATAGAGATAGAATAGAGAGGGATGATAGAGAGATAGAATAGAGAGGGATGATAGAGATAGAATAGAGAGGGATGATAGAGATAGAATAGAGAGGGATGATAGAGATAGAATAGAGAGGGATGATAGAGATAGAATAGAGAGGGATGATAGAGAGATAGAATAGAGAGGGATGATAGAGATAGAATAGAGAGGGATGATAGAGATAGAATAGAGAGGGATGATAGAGATAGAATAGAGAGGGCTGGATAGAGAGATAGAATAGAGAGGGATGATAGAGATAGAATAGAGAGGGATGGATAGAGATAGAATAGAGAGGGATGATAGAGATAGAATAGAGAGGGATGGATAGAGATAGAATAGAGAGGGATGATAGAGATAGAATAGAGAGGGATGATAGAGATAGAATAGAGAGGGATGGATAGAGATAGAATAGAGAGGGATGATAGAGATAGAATAGAGAGGGATGGATAGAGATAGAATAGAGAGGGATGGATAGAGATAGAATATATAATATAGAAGGATGGATAGAGATAGAATAGAGAGGGATGGATAGAGATAGAATAGAGAGGGATGATAGAGATAGAATAGAGAGGGATGATAGAGATAGAATAGAGAGGGATGATAGAGATAGAATAGAGAGGGATGATAGAGATAGAATAGAGAGGGATGGATAGAGATAGAATAGAGAGGGATGGATAGAGAGAGAGATAGAATAGAGAGGGATGATAGAGATAGAATAGGGAGGGATGATAGAGATAGAATAGAGAGGGATGATAGAGATAGAATAGAGAGGGATGGATAGAGATAGAATAGAGAGGGATGATAGAGATAGAATAGAGAGGGATGATAGAGATAGAATAGAGAGGGATGGATAGAGAGATATAATAGAGAGGGATGGATAGAGAGATATAATAGAGAGGGATGATAGAGATAGAATAGAGAGGGATGGATAGAGATAGAATAGAGAGGGATGGATAGAGAGAGAGATAGAATAGAGAGGGATGATAGAGATAGAATAGGGAGGGATGATAGAGATAGAATAGAGAGGGATGATAGAGATAGAATAGAGAGGGATGGATAGAGATAGAATAGAGAGGGATGATAGAGATAGAATAGAGAGGGATGATAGAGATAGAATAGAGAGGGATGGATAGAGAGATATAATAGAGAGGGATGGATAGAGAGATATAATAGAGAGGGATGATAGAGATAGAATAGAGAGGGATGGATAGAGATAGAATATATAATATAGAAGGATGGATAGAGATAGAGAGATAGAATAGGGAGGGATGGGGGTCATAGTCATTGTGTGTTTATTGTACTGTACTGACTCTGTGTTTGTGTCTCTCTGTCTCTCAGGGCAGGATCGTAGCGAGGCCGGGTTGATCAGGCGGTTTAAGGGGGATGGCGTTCGCTACAAGGCTAAACTCATTGGTCTGGACGAAGTCACGGCCGCAAGGGGAGACAAACTCTGTCAAGACTCCATGATGAAGCTCAAGGTGAGTGTGTGTGTGTTTGACCCCGAGGACAGGGAATGAGGGGGAAGGGGTCTAGGGTAATAATGGAGCATAATGAGGTGGAGATGGGGGAGAGAAGATAGGGGAGGTGAGGATAGTGATTTAGGCTCCTATCTCATTTAACATGCTGGGTAGTTGTGTGATGGAAGGATGGTGTGAAAAAAGTGATGGGTGAGGAGGGGTGAGGAAAGGTGAGGGGTGAGGAGAGGTGAGGAAAGATGAGGGTGAGGAGACGTGAGGGGTGAGGACAGGTGATGGGTGAGGAGAGGAGAAGTGAGGGGGGTGAGGAGAAGTGAGGGGTGAGGAGAGGAGAGGTGAGGAGAGGTGAGGGGTGAGGAGAAGAGAGGGTGAGGAGAAGTGAAGGATGAGGAGAAGAGAGGGGTGAGGAGAAGTGAAGGATGAGGAGAAGAGAGGGGTGAGGAGAAGTGAGGGGTGAGGAGAAGTGAAGGATGAGGAGAAGAGAGGGGTGAGGAGAAGTGAGGGGGTGAGGAGAGGAGAGGTGAGGGGTGAATAGAAGTGAAGGATGAGGAGAGGTGAGGAGAAGTGAGGGGTGAGGAGAAGAGAGGGGTGAGGAGAAGTGAAGTGAAGGGTGAGGAGAAGAGGGGTGCGGAGAGGTGAGGGGTGAGGAGAGGTGAGGAGAGATGAGGGGGAAGAGAAGTGAAGGATGAAGAGAAGTGAGGGGTGAGGAGAAGTGAGGGGTGAGGAGAGATGAGGAGGGGTGAGGAGAGGTGAGGAGAGATTCGGGGGAAGAGAAGTGAAGGATGAGGAGAAGTGAGGGGTGAGGAGAAGTGAGGGGTGAGGAGAGGTGAGGGGTGAGGAGAGAAGAGGTGAGGGTGAGGAGAAGTGAAGGGTGAGTAGAAGAGAGGGGTGAGGAGAGGTGAGGGGTGAGGAGAGGAGAGGTGAGGGTTGAGGAGAGGAGAGGTGAGGGGTGAGGAGAGGAGAGGTGAGGGTGAGGAGAGGAGAGGTGAGGGGTGAGGAGAGGAGAGGTGAGGGGTGAGGAGAGAAGAGGTGAGGGTTGAGGAGAGGAGAGGTGAGGGTGAGGAGAGGAGAGGTGAGGGTTGAGGAGAGGTGAGGGGTGAGGAGAGAAGAGGTGAGGGGAGAGGAGAGGTGAGGGGTGAGGAGAGGAGGGGTGAGGAGAGGAGAGGTGAGGGGTGAGGAGAGGAGAGGTGAGGGGTGAGGAGAGGAGAGGTGAGGGGTGAGGAGAGGAGAGGTGAGGGGTGAGGAGAGGAGGGGTGAGGAGAGGAGAGGTGAGGGGTGAGGAGAGGAGAGGTGAGGGTGAGGAGAGGAGAGGTGAGGGTTGAGGAGAGGAGAGGTGAGGGGTGAGGAGAGAAGAGGTGAGGGTGAGGAGAGGAGAGGGTTGAGGAGAGGAGAGGTGAGGGGTGAGGAGAGAAGAGGTGAGGGTGAGGAGAGGAGAGGGTTGAGGTGAGGGGTGAGGAGAGGTGAGGGGTGAGGAGAGGAGAGGAGAGGTGAGGGTTGAGGAGAGGAGAGGTGAGGGGTGAGGAGAGAAGAGGTGAGGGTGAGGAGAGGAGAGAGGTGAGGAGAGAAGAGGTGAGGTGAGGAGAGAAGAGGTGAGGGTGAGGAGGAGAAGAGGTGAGGGTGAGGAGAGGAGAGGTGAGGGTTGAGGAGAGGAGGAGGTGAGGGGTGAGGAGAGAAGAGGTGAGGGTGAGGAGAGAAGAGGTGAGGGTGAGGAGAGGAGAGGTGAGGAGAGGTGAGGGTTGAGGAGAGGGAGAGGTGAGGGTGAGGAGAGAAGAGGTGAGGAGAGAAGAGGTGAGGGTTGAGGTGAGGAGAGTGACGGTGAGGAGAGGTGAGGGTGAGGAGAGGAGAGGTGAGGGTGAGGGTTGAGGAGAGGAGAGGTGAGGAGAGAAGAGGTGAGGGTGAGGAGAGAAGAGGTGAGGGTTGAGGTGAGGAGAGGTGAGGGTGAGGAGAGAGAGAGGTGAGGAGAGGAGAGGTGAGGGTGAGGAGAGGAGAGGTGAGGGTTGAGGAGAGGAGAGGTGGTGAGGAGAGAAGAGGTGAGGGTGAGGAGAGAAGAGGTGAGGGGTGAGGAGAGGAGAGGTGAGGGTTGAGGAGAGAAGAGGTGAGGGTGAGGAGAGGAGAGGTGAGGGTGAGGAGAGAAGAGGTGAGGGTGAGGAGAGAAGAGGTGAGGGTGAGGAGAGGAGAGGTGAGGGTTGAGGAGAGGAGAGGTGAGGGGTGAGGAGAGAAGAGGTGAGGGTGAGGAGAGAAGAGGTGAGGGTGAGGAGAGGAGAGGTGAGGAGAGGTGAGGGTTGAGGAGAGGAGAGGTGAGGGTGAGGAGAGAAGAGGTGAGGAGAGAAGAGGTGAGGGTTGAGGTGAGGAGAGGTGACGGTGAGGAGAGGTGAGGGTGAGGAGAGGAGAGGTGAGGGTGAGGGTTGAGGAGAGGAGAGGTGAGGAGAGAAGAGGTGAGGGTGAGGAGAGAAGAGGTGAGGGTTGAGGTGAGGAGAGGTGAGGGTGAGGAGAGGAGAGGTGAGGGTGAGGAGAGGAGAGGTGAGGGTGAGGAGAGGAGAGGTGAGGGTTGAGGAGAGGAGAGGAGAGAAGAGGTGAGGGTGAGGAGAGAAGAGGTGAGGGTGAGGAGAGGAGAGGTGAGGGTTGAGGAGAGAAGAGGTGAGGGTGAGGAGAGGAGAGGTGAGGGTGAGGAGAGAAGAGGTGAGGGTGAGGAGAGGAGAGGAGAGGAGAGGTGAGGAGAGGAGAGGTGAGGGTTGAGGAGAGGAGAGGTGAGGAGAGAAGAGGTGAGGGTGAGGAGAGAAGAGGTGAGGGTTGAGGTGAGGAGAGGGTGAGGTGAGGAGAGGTGAGGGTGAGGAGAGGAGAGGTGAGGGTGAGGAGAGGTGAGGGTTGAGGAGAGGTGAGGGTGAGGAGAGAAGAGGTGAGGGTGAGGAGAGAAGAGGTGAGGGTTGAGGTGAGGAGAGGTGAGGAGAGGAGAGGTGAGGAGAGGAGAGGTGAGGGTGAGGAGAGGAGAGAGGTGAGGGTTGAGGAGAGGAGAGGTGAGGGTGAGGAAAGAAGAGGTGAGGGTGAGGAGAGAAGAGGTGAGGGTGAGGAGAGGAGAGGTGAGGGTTGAGGTGAGGAGAGGTGAGGGTGAGGAGAGGAGAGGTGAGGGTTGAGGTGAGGAGAGGTGAGGGTTGAGGTGAGGAGAGGTGAGGTGAGGGTTGAGGAGAGGTGAGGGTTGAGGTGAGGAGAGGTGAGGGTGAGGAGAGGAGAGGTGAGGGTGAGGTGAGGAGAGGTGAGGGTTGAGGTGAGGAGAGGTGAGGGTTGAGGTGAGGAGAGGTGAGGGTTGAGGTGAGGAGAGGTGAGGGTGAGGAGAGGAGAGGTGAGGGGTGAGGAGAGAAGAGGTGAGGGTGAGGAGAGAAGAGGTGAGGGTGAGGAGAGGAGAGGTGAGGGGTGAGGAGAGGAGAGGTGAGGGGTGAGGAGAGAAGAGGTGAGGGTGAGGAGAGAAGAGGTGAGGAGAGAGAGGTGAGGGTTGAGGTGAGGAGAGGTGAGGAGAGGTGAGGAGAGGAGAGGTGAGGGTTGAGGTGAGGAGAGGTGAGGGTTGAGGTGAGGAGAGGTGAGGGGTGAGGAGAGGAGAGGTGAGGAGAGAAGAGGTGAGGGGTGAGGAGAGGAGAAGTGAGGGTGAGGAGAGAAGAGGTGAGGGTGAGGAGAGAAGAGGTGAGGGTGAGGAGCAGAGGCAAACGGTGCATTGATCAACTTATTTCCCAATTTGCTCATCCAGACAGGCAATACACACCAGGGTTTCCGGACATTTGACCGGCAACATTTTAATTTACCGGACATTTGAGAAATTTACCGGAGCTTTTTGCATTGGATGCGTAACCTGATTAGAGCGTCCACCCACGGTGCTCGGAATGACACAAATCACATTGAAACTATGGTAATTCATTTGAACAGAACATGCAAGTCGAGGATGCAACGGTTTGTGGTCCTTCTTACCAAAATCTGATGTGCATTTTGAACATGTTAGAATAACTGTCCACATGTACTTTTCCTCAGCCAACAAGACGAGTAACGAACAGCAAAATAACTAGCATATGTCAAGGCTTGGGTCAGCTTGTCGACAAAGAAATAGCCTATTCCAAACAGACTCTGAGCCAGTTGGGACGATAGATCCCAGATTCATTCATCCGGTAGTCCTAGGCTGGATAAAACAGATTTTGAGCGGGTCTTTTTCAGAGTTCCCTGTTGTTTAGAACACATCACAGATGCTGCGGCAGCAACTCTTCTGCCGGCAGACAGATTTTCCCCTCGAAGGCTCTGTATATGTATTCTGTACCCGTGTGCTAAGATACATAACGAATAGACTGTACACACGCGCTAATTTAATTCCACAAAATTATGCAAATGAACCTGTAGACCGATAAGCATGACCAGTCAAATGTATTTACGTCGACTGGACAATTGGCCGGCGCTAATTTTATTGATCTGCTTCTCTATTTTTTTTAATCAGACAAAAGCCAGCTATTACTGGCTAGCGGAAACCCTGACACACACACACACGCACACGCACACGCACACACACACACACACACAAACACACACACGCACACACAAACACACACACGCACACACACACACGCACACACTTCTGCTCTTTCCTCCTCCTCGCTTTTCTCCATTTACAGTAAGTAGACGTGTGTGTGTGTCTATATCCTGTCTCTTTGTGTCTGTTCTGTAGGGTATAGCAGCAGCAGGGCGGTCTAAAGGAGACCACAAACAGAAGGTGTTTCTATATCCTGTCTCTTTGTGTCTGTTCTGTAGGGTATAGCAGCAGCAGGGCGGTCTAAAGGAGACCACAAACAGAAGGTGTTTCTAACTGTCTCTTTGTGTCTGTTCTGTAGGGTATAGCAGCAGCAGGGCGGTCTAAAGGAGACCACAAACAGAAGGTGTTTCTATATCCTGTCTCTTTGTGTCTGTTCTGTAGGGTATAGCAGCAGCAGGGCGGTCTAAAGGAGACCACAAACAGAAGGTGTCTCTAACTGTCTCTTTGTGTCTGTTCTGTAGGGTATAGCAGCAGCAGGGCGGTCTAAAGGAGACCACAAACAGAAGGTGTTTCTATATCCTGTCTCTTTGTGTCTGTTCTGTAGGGTATAGCAGCAGCAGGGCGGTCTAAAGGAGACCACAAACAGAAGGTGTTTCTAACTGTCTCTTTGTGTCTGTTCTGTAGGGTATAGCAGCAGCAGGGCGGTCTAAAGGAGACCACAAACAGAAGGTGTTTCTATATCCTGTCTCTTTGTGTCTGTTCTGTAGGGTATAGCAGCAGCAGGGCGGTCTAAAGGAGACCACAAACAGAAGGTGTCTCTAACTGTCTCTTTGTGTCTGTTCTGTAGGGTATAGCAGCAGCAGGGCGGTCTAAAGGAGACCACAAACAGAAGGTGTTTCTATATCCTGTCTCTTTGTGTCTGTTCTGTAGGGTATAGCAGCAGCAGGGCGGTCTAAAGGAGACCACAAACAGAAGGTGTTTCTATATCCTGTCTCTTTGTGTCTGTTCTGTAGGGTATAGCAGCAGCAGGACGGTCTAAAGGAGACCACAAACAGAAGGTGTTTCTATATCCTGTCTCTTTGTGTCTGTTCTGTAGGGTATAGCAGCAGCAGGGCGGTCTAAAGGAGACCACAAACAGAAGGTGTTTCTAACTGTCTCTTTGTGTCTGTTCTGTAGGGTATAGCAGCAGCAGGACGGTCTAAAGGAGACCACAAACAGAAGGTGTTTCTATATCCTGTCTCTTTGTGTCTGTTCTGTAGGGTATAGCAGCAGCAGGGCGGTCTAAAGGAGACCACAAACAGAAGGTGTTTCTAACTGTCTCTTTGTGTCTGTTCTGTAGGGTATAGCAGCAGCAGGGCGGTCTAAAGGAGACCACAAACAGAAGGTGTTTCTAACTGTCTCTTTGTGTCTGTTCTGTAGGGTATAGCAGCAGCAGGGCGGTCTAAAGGAGACCACAAACAGAAGGTGTTTCTATATCCTGTCTCTTTGTGTCTGTTCTGTAGGGTATAGCAGCAGCAGGGCGGTCTAAAGGAGACCGAAACAGAAGGTGTTTCTAACTGTCTCTTTGTGTCTGTTCTGTAGGGTATAGCAGCAGCAGGGCGGTCTAAAGGAGACCACAAACAGAAGGTGTTTCTAACTGTCTCTTTGTGTCTGTTCTGTAGGGTATAGCAGCAGCAGGGCGGTCTAAAGGAGACCACAAACAGAAGGTGTTTCTAACTGTCTCTTTGTGTCTGTTCTGTAGGGTATAGCAGCAGCAGGGCGGTCTAAAGGAGACCACAAACAGAAGGTGTTTCTAACTGTCTCTTTGTGTCTGTTCTGTAGGGTATAGCAGCAGCAGGGCGGTCTAAAGGAGACCACAAACAGAAGGTGTTTCTATATCCTGTCTCTTTGTGTCTGTTCTGTAGGGTATAGCAGCAGCAGGGCGGTCTAAAGGAGACCACAAACAGAAGGTGTTTCTAACTGTCTCTTTGTGTCTGTTCTGTAGGGTATAGCAGCAGCAGGGCGGTCTAAAGGAGACCACAAACAGAAGGTGTTTCTATATCCTGTCTCTTTGTGTCTGTTCTGTAGGGTATAGCAGCAGCAGGGCGGTCTAAAGGAGACCACAAACAGAAGGTGTTTCTAACTGTCTCTTTGTGTCTGTTCTGTAGGGTATAGCAGCAGCAGGGCGGTCTAAAGGAGACCACAAACAGAAGGTGTTTCTAACTGTCTCCTTTGGAGGGATCAAGATCTTTGATGAGAAGTTTGGGGTGAGTTTTAAAGGTGTGTGTGTGTGTGTGTGTGTGTGTGTGTGTGTGTGTGTGTGTGTGTGTGTGTGTGTGTGTGTGTGTGTGTGTGTGTCTGTGTGTGTGTGTGTGTGGTATTGGTCCAGGGGGACAGGTGGGCTTGTTAATGAGGCCGCTCTAAAGAGTCCCGGGGGAAATCAGGAGGACCTAATTGAAACCTCCTAAGTAGATCAGAATACAAACCTGGTTTATCGTCTGATATCAGTGCAGTCTGTCTTTCTCTGTGTGCAGGGTGCCACGGTGTGTGTGTGTGTGTGTGTGTAGGTGGCCTTGCCCCTCTACCTCCCACCCTGCAGCCATATTGCTTACATCCCCCAACCCCCCTTATGGACGGATGGATGGATGAGCTTCTCTCACAGAAGAGGGAAGGTCGTGGCGGATAGAGAAGACGAGCGGGGGAACATTAATCTCTCCTCCGTCCCCACATGTTCTCGCTCTCTCTCCGTCATGGTCACCGTGGTGATGGAGGGGTGGAGAGAGGGAGAGGCCTTTAAGAGAGAAAGGAAAAGTTTCGTATGTCAACCCCTCTCCAGCCTCAGTCTCGGACGAGAAACCTGGGTTCAATCTACCGGAACGGGACATGCGTGCATGTTTGTGTGGGCGTGCGTACGTCCTGAGTGTTTGTGCGTGTGGTCCCGGGGCCTCTCCTGCTGGCTTGGTGATTGGAGGGGAGGGGCTCTTATTATTGTTAGGTCAGTCAATGGGAGTGATGACAATCATCAGCCTACTTATTAAATATAGAAGGCATCAGTCACACACACGGCCTCTGTCTCCTACCACTGTAGCTGCTGCCGGATGCTCTGTACTGTCAGAGCTCTGTGTGGGGTTGACAGATACACATCTCTGTGTTTTGGGTGTCAGTGCTGCGTTCTGAGATTGCCTCTGCCTGTAGTGACACATCCAGTGAGCAGATGAAATGATCAACTCCACTGCCTGCAGCGACGCGACTGTCTTTGCCATTTACACTCACACACACAAACACACGTACACGGATGTGTGTGGGTGTATGTGTGGCATCGGTATGCATGTTTGAGCGTGCTATGTGTGTTTGTGTGTGTTTGGAAGTCAGTGTAAGTATGCGTGAGTGTGTGGGTAGAGTCAGTCCCGTCTCCCGTTCTCTGGGACAACCAGTGCCATCTGCCATGGGCACAGCCATCCCTCCCTGGCGCAAACGCTCTGGCTAAACTGGGGAGAGCAGGGGAACTAAAGACTGTTAAACGAGCAGGCGGGTATGTATGTGTGTGTGTGTGTGTGGGTATGTGTCTGTGTGTGGGTTGAGGAGGTCTAATCCCCCTCTTCCTGCCTGGCACAACAACACAACAGAGGCTCACAGGGAATAGTGTGACGGTCTCCCTCCGTCTGTCCTCAATTTGGCAAGGGGTGTGTGAGGGCCACTTCCTGCTGAGAGCTGTCTGAGCTCTGAAAATAAGTACTGCCAGATCCTCTCCCTCCTCTCTCCTCTCTCTCTCTCCTCTCTCTCTCCTCTCTCCCTTCTCTCTCTCTCTCCTCTCTCTCTCTCTTCTCTCTCTCTCCTCTCTCTTCTCTTCTCTCTCTCTCTTCTCTCTCTCTCTTCTCTCTCTCCTCTCTCTCTCCTCTCTCTCTCCCTTCTCTCTCTCTTCTCTCTCTTCCCTTCTTTCCTCTCTTCTTTTTATCTCTAGATCAGGGGTCCAGTCTCTGACTGTGTTTCTCTGCCTGGTCTCTCTCAGGTCCTCCAGCACCACCATGCGGTCCATGAGATCTCTTACATCGCCAAGGACATCACAGACCACCGAGCCTTTGGTTATGTCTGTGGGAAAGAGGGCAACCACCGCTTCGTAGCCATCAAGACAGCACAGTCTGTGAGTACCACACAGTGTGTGTGTGTGTGTGTGTGTGTGTGTGTGTGTGTGTGTGTGTGTGTGTGTGTGTGTGTGTGTGTGTACGTGCCTTTGTGTGCTTTTCTGTTGTCCATGACTCCCCATTGTCCTCTGCTTGCCGCAGGGAACATTGTCCTGTTCACATTAAGATACTGATCCTCGAATCAGCCCTCTACAGATAGAGAGCCTCGTCTGCTCTGCTGTGTGTGTGTGTCTATATTCTCTCTGTGTTGTTGCTGTCTGTGTCTCGTGTCTGTGTTTTGTGTGAGGTCTCTGCTCTCTGCTGCCATATTGATTTCCCGTAGCGACTCGATGAGTGTGTGAGTGTGTCATCACCTCTAACGACCCGTCAATCCTCCCAGGAACTGACCTGGCGCCCTGGGAAACAGAACAACCCAGCAAGCTGCCATGTACTCCTCTGGGTGTGCTAGGAGAGTTCCGTCCCTGTAGTGTTTTCTGAGGACAGAGACGACAAGAGAGATGTCTGTTCACTACTAATTATATACAGGGAGAAGAGAGAGGGAACAGAGAAAGTGCGAGAGAGGAAAGGAGAGAAGAGATTGAGACCCACACCACATGATTTATCTAAGACTGAATCCGAGTTCAGATGGGGTAGGAAGGAAGTAGGAACATGTTGGAACGCAACACTGTACTGGTGATGTCCGAACACTGTCTGGGAACTCCCTGTTATGCCTCAATCAAATATTAAACATGATCTATATTTCATTGTTCCCCAGGCTCACCCCTCAGAATCCCAAGCTCTCTGCTCCGAATCTGTTCATAGTGAAACTAAGACCTCACATCCTAATGCTTTATTACACTGTGAATGTGTGTGTGTGTGTGTGTGTGTGTGTGTGTGTGTGTGTGTGTGAGAGTGTGCGCCAGCCTGTATATGCCTCTATATGTGTGTGTGTGTTAAAACCAGCTCTCACAGTCTCACGTCAGAATTAGACGTTCATCCATGTTTCTCAAACATCACATTTCAAAGTTGTTCCAAAAGTCACATTTTTGTTTAACATTAGGCATTAACTCTGAATGGTAAAGGTAAGGGTTAAGGTATTAACTCTGAATGGTAAAGGTAAGGGTTAAGGTATTAACTCTGTACGCCCATCCCCGAGCCCATCCACAACGCCCCAGAAAAACTGAAACCTATTTGAAAGTAACAGTGCTCACTGTTGCCCCTAGAGGCGGGTTTTCACGTCATTCTCCCGACGTCCTCAGCCATGGATGAACGTGGAATACTGACTTGTATCAGGGGTGACCTGGTTGGTTACCCACAGAGCTATAACAGTGTTCTACTTCCTCTCCACCTCCCAGGCAGAACCAGTGATCCTGGACCTCCGGGACCTGTTCCAGCTCATCTATGACATCAAACAGAGGGAGGAGATGGAGAAGAAAGCCCAGAAAGACAAACAGTGTGAACAGGCTGTGTACCAGGTACACACAACCACGTTCACTTTTACCTCACATTCACTTACACAGTCATAATTAAGAGGAGGCGACAGGGCTGTTCTGTGTGTACTATGTGATTATCTGTTGGGAATGCTTGGTGCTGCTGCCTCTATCTGTCAACTACACTGATCTTCCTGGCTTTCCTCTTCCATCTCTACTCTCTTTCTCCCCTCTCTACCCTTCTATCCCCTCTCTACTCTTCTATCCCCTCTCTACTCTTCTATCCCCTCTCTACTCTTCTACCCCCTCTCTACTCTTCTATCCCCTCTACTCTTCTATCCCATATCTACTCTTCTATCCCTCTCTACTCTTCTATCCCCTCTCTACTCTTCTATCCTCTCTACTCTTCTACCCCTCTACCCTTCTATCCCCTTTATACTCTCTTTCTCCCCTCTCTACTCTCTTTCTCCCCTCTTTACTCTTCTATTCCCTCTCTACTTTTCTATCCCCTCTCTACAATTCTATCCCCTCTCTACTCTCTTTCTCCCCTCTTTACTCTTCTATTCCCTCTCCACTTTTCTATCCCTCTCTACTCTTCTATCCCCTCTCTACTCTTCTATCCTCTCTACTCTTCTACCCCTCTACCCTTCTATCCCCTCTCTACGCTTCTATCCCCTTTATACTCTCTTTCTCCCCTCTCTACTCTCTTTCTCCCCTCTTTACTCTTCTATCCCCTCTCCACTCTTCTATCCCCTCTACTCTCTTTCTCCCCTCTTTACTCCTCTATCCCCTCTCCACGCTTCTATCCCCTCTCTACTCTTCTATCCCATCTCTACTCTATTTCTCCCCTCTTTACTCTTCTATTCCCTCTCCACTTTTCTATCCCCTCTCTACTCTCTTTCTCCCCTCTTTACTCTTCTATTCCCTCTCCACTTTTCTATCCCTCTCTACTCTTCTATCCCCTCTCTACTCTTCTATCCCCTCTCTACTCTTCTATCCTCTCTACTCTTCTACCCCTCTACCCTTCTATCCCCTCTCTACGCTTCTATCCCCTTTATACTCTCTTTCTCCCCTCTCTACTCTCTTTCTCCCCTCTTTACTCTTCTATCCCCTCTCCACTCTTCTATCCCCTCTACTCTCTTTCTCCCTCTTTATTCTTCTATCCCCTCTCCACTCTTCTATCCCCTCTACTCTCTTTCTCCCCTCTTTACTCTTCTATCCCCTCTCCACTCTTCTATCCCCTCTCTACTCTTCTATCCCATCTCTACTCTATTTCTCCCCTCTTTACTCTTCTATCCCCTCTCCACTCTTCTATCCCCTCTCTACTCTTCTATCCCATCTCTACTCTTCTATCCCCTCTCTGCCCTATTTCTCCCCTCTTTACTCTTCTGTCCCCTCTCTACTCTTCTATCCCCTCTCTACTCTATTTCTCCCCTCTTTACTCTTCTATCCCCTCTCCACTCTTCTATCCCCTCTCTACTCTTCTATCCCCTCTCTACTCTTCTATCCCCTCTCTACTCTATTTCTCCCCTCTCTACTCTTCTATCCCCTCTCTACTCTTCTATCCCCTCTCTACTCTTCTATCCCCTCTCTACTCTTCTATCCCATCTCTACTCTTCTATCCCCTCTCTACTCTTCTATCCCCTCTCTACTCTTCTATCCCCTCTCTACTCTTCTATCCCCTCTCCACTCTTCTATCCCCTCTCCACTCTTCTATCCCCTATCCCCTCTCCACTCTTCTATCCCCTCTCCACTCTTCTATCCCCTCTCCACTCTTCTATCCCCTCTCTACTCTATTTCTCCCCCTTTATCTCTTCTATCCCCTCTACTCTTCTATCCCCTCTCTACTTTCTATCCCCTCTCTACTCTTCTATCCCCTCTCCACTCTTCTATCCCCTCTCTACTCTTCTATCCCCTCTCTACTCTTCTATCCCCTCTCTACTCTTCTATCCCCTCTACTTTTCTATCCCCTTTCTACTCTCTTTCTCCCTATCTACTCTTCTATCCCCTCTCTACTGTTCTATCCCCTCTCTACTGTTCTATCCCCTCTCCACTCTTCTATCCCCTCTCTACTCTTCTATCCCCTCTCTACTCTTCTATCCCCTCTCTACTCTTCTATCCCCTCTCCACTCTTCTATCCCCTCTCCACTCTTCTATCCCCTTACTCTTCTACCCCCTCTCCACTCTTCTATCCCCTCTCCACTCTTCTATCCCCTCTCCACTCTTCTATCCCTCTCCACTCTTCTATCCCCTCTCTACTCTATTTCTCCCTCTTTACTCTTCTATCCCCTCTCTACTCTTCTATCCCCTCTCTACTCTTCTATCCCCTCTCTACTCTTCTATCCCCTCTCCACTCTTCTATCCCCTCTCCACTCTTCTATCCCCTTACTCTTCTATCCCCTCCCACTCTTCTATCCCCTCTCCACTCTTCTATCCCCTCTCCACTCTTCTATCCCCTCTCTACTCTTCTATCCCCTCTCCACTCTTCTATCCCCTCTCTACTCTTCTATCCCCTCTCTACTCTTCTATCCCCTCTCTACTCTTCTATCCCCTCTACTCTTCTATCCCTTTCTACTCTCTTTCTCCCCTCTCTACTGTTCTATCCCCTCTCTACTGTTCTATCCCCTCTCCACTCTTCTATCCCCTCTCCACTCTTCTATCCCCTCTCTACTCTTCTATCCCCTCTCTACTCTTCTATCCCCTCTCTACTCTTCAATCCCCTCTCAACTCTTCTATCCCCTCTCTACTCTTCTATCCCCTCTCTACTCTTCTATCCCCTCTCCACTCTTCTATCCCCTCTCCACTCTTCTATCCCCTCTCTACTCTTCTATCCCCTTACTCTTCTATCCCCTCTCCACTCTTCTATCCCCTCTCCACTCTTCTATCCCCTCTCTACTCTTCTATCCCCTCTCTACTCTTCTATCCCCTCTCCACTCTTCTATCCCCTCTCTACTCTTCTATCCCCTCTCTACTGTTCTATCCCCTCTCCACTCTTTCTATCCCCTCTCTACTCTTCTATCCCCTCTCTACTCTTTCTATCCCCTCTCTACTCTTCTATCCCCTCTCTACTCTTCTATCCCCTCTCTACTCTTCTATCCCCTCTCTACTCTTCTATCCCCTCTCTACTCTTCTATCCCCTCTTCACTCTTCTATCCCATCTCTACTCTTCTATCCCCTCTCTACTCTATTTCTCCCCTCTTTACTTTTCTATCTCCTCTCTTCCCCTTCTCCGTCTGTCCGTCCGTCTGTCTTTAGACTATTCTGGAAGAAGATTTGGAGGATCCGGTCTACCAGGTAACTTCTAAACACCAATCAGAATGCTTCTATAATGCTGTTATCCAATCAGAATGTTTCTCTCTAATGCTTCTTCCAATCGCCTTGCCTGTTTCTCTGTGTCTGCGGGGGATTGTGGGGGAGTCCCAGGGTTCTTGTCAGACAGACTGAGTTGTGTGTGGTTGTGGTTTTGTGTGTGTGTGTGTCTGTGTCTGAGGGTATCTATCTGGGATTGCTTGGGGGCGGGACCCACAGATGATTCTGTTTGACCAATCACATCTTTGCTTCCTATTCTCAGTCTTTCCTTTTCCTTTTTCTTCTATTTCCTATTTCCTATTTTTCTCTTTCTCGTTCTTCCTCCTCTCCTCTCCTCCCTCCGCTGCCGGTGTTGTAGTACATTGTGTTTGAGGCGGGACACGAGCCCATCCGTGACCAATCAGAAGAGAGCATTTATCAGGTACAAGCCCCTCCCCTCTGCTTGGATTTTATTGGTGGAGTTGTGTGAGTGACAGGAGCATGGTTCCAATGGGAATAGAGATGATTAGAGAATAACATCCCCTACAGCTTCACTACTGACAGACACACAACTGAAACCTGAGAGGAAAATGTACACGCATGCACAGGAAAACATAGGAAACAGAGACTGGTAATAGACTATGCCAACAACATGCAGTGGTGCAGACCCAGTGTCCAGAGAGGGATCAGGGGCTATCTGACTAAGTTTATCCTAGGGGAGATGCCCTTTCTCTGGGTACTCTCCTCAGGAGGACTGGGTGCACCTCCAGGCGATGAGGAAATGGGGGAGGTGTGTGTGGTGTTATTCTTGGCCTGTGAGTAAGGCAGTCCCCCCCTCCTTCCCCCTCTTCCTCTTTTCCCTCCTCTCTTTTCCTGCGGAGATGAAAGAGGGAGTGGGAATGAGGGAGGGGGAAAGATTAATCACCAGGCTTTCGTTTGATCTTTAAATAAAATGGATTGAAAATAGAGCGCGCTCTAACACACACACACACGAACACACACACTCACAAACACACATGCGAGAAGACGTGTTAGAAGTTAGAAGCCACAGAGCCAAAAGATGTCTGCCTCTAGCAAACAATCTGAGAGATGGAGAGATGAAGAAGGATGAGAGAGATAAAATAAAACAGGAGAACGAGAGAAGAGAGAGAGTGATTAGGGAAGATAGAGGGAGGAGAGATGGTGGAGAGAGGACTCAGGTGTTGGTAAATCCAACTTGCTCTCACAAACGCACGTCATGTTACTCAAATGTCAAATTTCAAAGTTGTTCCAAACGTTACATTTCAAAGTGTTCAAGGTTACATTTAGGCATTAACTCTGAATGGTTAAGGTTAGGGTTAAGGTTAGGTGTTAACTCTGAATGGTTATGGTTAGGGTTAAGTTTAGGTGTTAACTCTGAATGGTTAAGGTTAGGGTTAAGTTTAGGCATTAACTCTGAATGGTTAAGGTTAGGGTTAAGTTTAGGCATTAACTCTGAATGGTTAAGGTTAGGGTTAAGTTTAGGCATTAACTCTGAATGGTTAAGGTTAGGGTTAAGTTTAGGCATTAACTCTGAATGGTTAAGGTTAGGGTTAAGTTTAGGCATTAACTCTGAATGGTTAAGGTTAGGGTTAAGTTTAGGCATTAACTCTGAATGGTTAAGGTTAGGGTTAAGTTTAGGCATCAACTCTGAATGGTTAGGGTTAAGGTTAGGCATTAACTCTGAATGGTTAAGGTTAGGGTTAAGTTTAGGGATTAACTCTGATTGGTTAAGGTTAGGGTTAAGGTTAGGCATTAACTCTGAATGGTTAAGGTTAGGGTTAAGGTTAGGTATTAACTCTGAATGGTTAAGGTTAGGTGTTAACTCTGAATGGTTACGATAAGGGTTATGGTTTGGTATAGGCTTAAAACCAAATCTCAAAAACAACTTTCTATCGCTGCAACCTTTGGCACCAGAGGCAGATGCTTCCGCCCAGCAAAACCGAAACCTACTTGAAGGTTACAGCGCTCACCATTGACCCTAGTGGCTGGTTTCCACATCATCTCCTGAGGATGTGGCCTGGCCGGGTAAATCTGTGGCCTGGCCGGGTAAATCTGTGGTCTGGCCGGGTAAATCTGTGGTCTGGCCGGGTAAATCTGTGGTCTGGCCGGGTAAATCTGTGGTCTGGCCGGGTAAAACTGTGATCTGGCCAGGTAAATCTGTGGTCTGGCCGGGTAAATCTGTGGTCTGGCCGGGTAAATCTGTGGTCTGGCCGGGTAAAACTGTGGTGGACAGAAATGTTTGTCCCATTAGGTTTTTATTTACGTTTCCATTCACAACAGATCAATCAGGTGGATTAGTTTGTTAGTCTGACACGTCAGGGACAATAAATCATCAGTTAATCGAACAGAACGCAGATAACACATATAGAGACCTGTATCACTCTGTCTCTCTCTCTCTCTCTCTCTCTATGGCTGTGTCTCAATAGACCCTAAAACCCAGGCTCTGACCAAAAGTAGTGCACTACATGAGGAATATGCTGTTATTTGAGACACAACCACAGACAGACCAGTTTATTGCATGTTTCTCTCTGATAAGACCACATTGTGCCACTCTATATTGGAGAGAGACAGAGATAGGATGCGGGGGGAGGGAGAGAGAGGACGGGGAGGGAGGGAGAGAGAGAGGATGGGGAGGGAGGGAGAGGACGGGGGAGGGGGAGAGAGAGAGAGAGGACGGGGGAGGGAGAGAGAGAGAGGACAGGGGGAGGGAGGGAGGGAGAGGACGGGGAGGGAGAGAGACAGAGATAGGACGCGAGGGGAGGGAGAGAGAGGACGGGGAGGGAGGGAGAGCGAGAGAGGATGGGGAGGGAGGGAGAGAGAGAGAGGATGGGGAGGGAGAGAGAGAGAGGATGGGGGAGGGAGGGAGAGAGAGAGGACGCGGGGGAGGGAGAGAGAGGGACGGGGAGGGAGGGAGAGAGAGAGAATGGGGAGGGAGAGGGAGAGAGGATGGGGAGGGAGAGGATGGGGGAGGGAGAGAGAGGATGGGGAGGGGGAGAGAGGATGGGGGGGAGGGAGAGAGAGGATGGGGAGGGAGGGAGAGAGAGAGAGGATGGGGAGGGAGAGAGAGAGAGGACGCGGGGGAGGGAGAGAGAGAGAGGACGCGGGGGGAGGAGAGAGAGGACGGGGGAGGGAGAGAGAGAGAGAGGACGGGGAGGGAGAGAGAGAGAGGACGGGGAGGGAGAGAGAGAGAGGACGGGGGAGGGAGAGAGAGAGAGGACGGGGAGGGAGAGAGAGAGAGGACGGGGAGGAGGGAGAGAGAGAGGATGGGGGAGGGAGAGAGATGATGGAGGAGGGAGGGAGAGAGTGAGAGGATGGGGGAGAGAGAGAGAGGATGGGGGAGGGAGGGAGAGAGAGAGGGTGGGGAGGGAGGGAGAGGGAGAGAGGACGCGGGGGGAGGGAGAGAGAGGACGGGGAGGGAGAGAGAGAGAGGATGGGGAGGGAGAGGACGGGGAGGAGAGAGAGAGAGGACAGGGGAGGGAGAGAGAGAGAGGACGGGGGAGGGAGGGAGAGAGAGAGAGAGGACAGGGGAGGGAGAGAGAGAGAGGACGGGGGAGAGAGAGAGGACGGGGGAAGGAGGGAGAGAGAGAGAGGACGGGGGGAGGGAGAGAGAGAGGACGGGGAGAGAGAGGACGGGGAGAGAGAGGACGGGGAGAGAGAGAGAGAGGACAGAGGGAGGGAGAGAGAGAGGATGGGGGAGGGAGAGAGAGGACAGGGGGAGGGAGATAGAGAGAGGAAGGGGGAGGGAGAGAGAGGACTGGGGGAGAGAGAGAGAGAGAGAGATGGGGAGGAGAGAGAGGACAGGGGAGGGAGAGAGAGAGAGACGGGGAGGGAGAGAGAGAGAGGACGGGGGAGGGAGAGAGAGGACGGGAGGGAGAGAGAGGACGGGGGGGAGATAGAGGACCGGGGAGGGAGAGAGAGAGAGGACGGGGAGGGAGAGAGAGAGGACGGGGGGAGGGAGAGAGAGGACAGGCGAGAGAGAGAGGACGGGGAGGGAGAGAGAGCGAGGACGGGGGGAGGGAGAGAGAGAGGACGGGGGGAGGAGAGAGAGAGGACGGGGGAGGGAGAGAGAGAGGACGGGGAGGGAGAGAGAGAGGACAGGGAGAGAGAGAGAGGACGGGGAGGGAGAGAGAGGATGGGGAGGGAGAGAGGACGGGGAGGGAGAGAGAGGACGGGGGGGAGAGAGAGACAGGCGAGAGAGAGAGGACGGGGAGGGAGAGAGAGGACGGGGAGGGAGAGAGAGGACGGGAAGGGAGAGAGAGGACGGGCGAGAGAGAGAGGACGGGGGAGAGAGAGAGAGGACGGGGGGGGAGAGAGAGAGAGAGAGAGGACGCGGGAGGGAGAGAGAGAGGACGGGGAGGGAGAGAGAGGACGGGGAGAGAGAGAGAGGACAGAGGGAGGGAGAGAGAGAGAGGGATGGGGAGGGAGAGAGAGGACAGGGGGAGGGAGAGAGAGAGAGGAAGGGGGAGGGAGAGAGAGAGAGGACGGGAGGAGAGAGAGGACGGGGAGGGAGAGAGAGAGGACGGGGAGAGAGAGAGAGAGAGAGAGAGGATGGGGAGGGAGAGAGAGGACAGGGAGAGGGAGAGAGAAAGAGGACGGGGAGGGAGAGAGAGAGAGATGGGAGGAGGGAGAGAGAGGACGGGAGGGAGAGAGAGAGGACAGGGAGAGAGAGAGAAGACGGGGGAGGGAGAGAGAGGATGGGGGAGGGAGAGAGAGAGATGGGGAGAGAGAGAGGACGGGGGTAGAGAGAGAGGACAGGGGAGGGAGAGAGAGGACGGGGTAGAGAGAGAGGACAGGGAGGGAGAGAGAGGACGGGGTAGAGAGAGAGGACGGGGTAGAGAGAGAGGACAGGGGAGGGAGAGAGAGGACGGGGGAGGGAGAGAGAGGACGGGCGAGAGAGAGAGGACGGGGAGGGAGGGAGAGGACGGGGTAGAGAGAGAGGACAGGGGAGGGAGAGAGAGGACGGGGAGGGAGAGAGAGGACGGGCGAGAGAGAGGACGGGGAGGGAGGGAGAGAGAGGATGGGGAGGGAGAGAGAGAGGATGGGGAGGGAGAGAGAGAGGATGGGGAGGGAGAGAGAGAGGATGGGGGAGGGAGGGAGAGAGAGAGAGGACGCGGGGGAGGGAGAGAGAGGACGCGGGGAGGGAGGGAGAGAGAGAGGATGGGGAGGGAGGGAGAGAGAGAGGATGGGGGAGGGAGAGAGAGAGGACGGGGAGGGAGAGAGAGGACGGGGGGAGGGAGAGAGAGAGAGAGACGGGGAGGGAGAGAGAGAGAGGACGGGGAGGGAGAGAGAGAGAGGATGGGGAGGGAGGGAGAGAGAGAGAGGATGGGGAGGGAGGGAGAGAGAGAGAGGATGGGGAGGGAGGGAGAGAGAGGATGGGGGAGGGAGAGAGAGAGGATGGGGAGGGAGAGAGAGAGAGATGATGGAGGAGGGAGGGAGAGAGCGAGAGGATGGGGAGAGAGAGAGAGGATGGGGGAGGGAGGGAGAGAGAGAGGGTGGGGAGGGAGGGAGAGAGAGGACGCGGGGGAGGGAGAGAAAGGACGGGGGAGGGAGAGAGAGAGAGGATGGGGGAGGGAGAGGACGGGGAGGAGAGAGAGAGAGGATGGGGAGGGAGAGAGAGAGAGAGGACAGGGGAGGGAGAGAGAGAGGGACGGGGGAGAGAGAGAGGACGGGGGGAAGGAGGGAGAGAGAGAGAGGACGGGGAGGGGAGAGAGAGAGGACGGGGAGAGAGAGGACGCGGAGAGAGAGAGACGGGGAGAGAGAGAGAGAGGACAGAGGGAGGGAGAGAGAGAGGATGGGGGGAGGAGAGAGAGGACAGGGGGAGGGAGATAGAGAGAGGAAGGGGGAGGGAGAGAGAGGACTGGGGGAGAGAGAGAGAGGACAGAGGGAGGGAGAGAGAGAGAGAGGATGGGGAGGGAGAGAGAGGACAGGGGGAGGGAGAGAGAGAGAGGACGGGGGAGGGAGAGAGAGAGGACGGGGAGGGAGAGAGAGAGGACGGGGAGGGAGAGAGAGGACGGGAGGGAGATAGAGGACCGGGAGGGAGAGAGAGAGAGGACGGGGGGAGGGAGAGCGAGAGGACGGGGGGAGGGAGAGAGAGGACAGGCGAGAGAGAGAGGACGGGGAGGGAGAGAGAGAGAGAGGACGGGGGAGGGAGAGAGAGAGACGGGGGAGGAAGAGAGAGAGGACGGGGGGAGGGAGAGAGAGAGGACAGGGAGAGAGAGAGAGGACGGGGAGGGAGAGAGAGGATGGGGAGGGAGAGAGGACGGGGAGGGAGAGAGAGGACGGGGAGGGAGAGAGAGGACAGGCGAGAGAGAGAGGACGGGGAGGGAGAGAGAGGACGGGGAAGGGAGAGAGAGACGGGCGAGAGAGAGAGAGGATGGGGGAGAGAGAGAGAGGACGGGGAGGGAGAGAGAGAGAGAGAGGACGGGGAGGGAGAGAGAGGACGCGGGAGGGAGAGAGAGGACGCGGGAGGGAGAGAGAGGACGGGGGAGAGAGAGAGAGGACAGGGGGAGGTAGAGAGAGAGAGGAAGGGGGAGGGAGAGAGAGAGAGGACGGGAGGAGAGAGAGGACGGGGAGGGAGAGAGAGAGGACGGGGGAGAGAGAGAGAGAGAGAGAGAGAGAGGATGGGGGAGGGAGAGAGAGGACAGGGAGAGGGAGAGAGAAAGAGGACGGGGAGGGAGAGAGAGAGAGGATGGGAGGAGGGAGAGAGAGGGACGGGAGGGAGAGATAGAGGACGGGGAGGGAGAGAGAGAGGACAGGGAGAGAGAGAGGACGGGGAGGGAGAGAGAGGATGGGGGGAGGGAGAGAGAGAGGATGGGGAGAGAGAGAGGACGGGGGTAGAGAGAGAGGACAGGGGAGGGAGAGAGAGGACGGGGGAGAGAGAGAGGACAGGGGAGGGAGAGAGAGGACGGGGTAGAGAGAGAGGACAAGGGAGGGAGAGATAGGACGGGGAGGGAGAGAGAGGATGGGGAGGGAGAGAGAGAGGACAGGGAGAGAGAGAGGACGGGGTAGAGAGAGGACGGGGAGGGAGGGAGAGAGAGGATGGGGGAGGGAGAGAGAGAGGATGGGGAGGGAGGGAGCGAGAGAGAGAGAGGACGAGGGGGAGGGAGAGAGGACGGGGAGGGAGGGAGAGAGAGAGGATGGGGAGGGAGGGAGAGAGGATGGGGGAGGGAGAGAGAGAGGACAGGGAGAGAGAGAGAGGACGGGGAGGGAGAGAGAGGATGGGGAGGGAGAGAGAGAGGATGGGGAGAGAGGGAGAGAGAGAGGATGGGGAGGGAGAGAGAGAGATGATGGAGGAGGGAGGGAGAGAGCGAGAGGATGGGGGAGAGAGAGAGAGGATGGGGGAGGGAGAGAGAGAGAGACGGGGGGAGGGAGAGAGAGGACGGGGAGGGAGAGAGAGAGAGGATGGGGAGGGAGGGAGAGAGAGAGATGGGGGAGGGAGAGAGAGAGAGATGATGGGGAGGGAGGGAGAGAGAGAGGATGGGGAGGGAGAGAGAGAGATGATGGAGGAGGGAGGGAGAGAGCGAGAGGATGGGGGAGAGAGAGAGAGGATGGGGGAGGGAGGGAGAGAGAGAGAGGGTGGGGAGGGAGGGAGGGAGAGAGAGAGAGGACGCGGGGGAGGGAGAGAGAGGACGGGGAGGGAGAGAGAGAGAGGATGGGGAGGGAGAGGACGGGGAGGAGAGAGAGAGAGAGGACGGGAGGGAGAGAGAGAGACAGGGAGGGAGAGAGAGAGAGGACGGGGAGGGAGAGAGAGAGAGGACGGGGGAGAGAGAGAGGACGGGGGGAAGGAGGGAGAGAGAGAGAGGACGGGGAGGGAGAGAGAGAGGACGGGGGAGAGAGAGGACGCGGGAGAGAGAGGACGGGGGAGAGAGAGAGAGAGAGGACAGAGGAGGGAGAGAGAGAGGATGGGGGGAGGGAGAGAGAGGACAGGGGGAGGGAGAGAGAGGACTGGGGGAGAGAGAGAGAGGACGAGGGAGGGAGAGAGAGAGAGAGGATGGGGGAGGGAGAGAGAGGACAGGGGAGGGAGAGAGAGAGAGGACGGGGGGAGGGAGAGAGAGGACGGGGAGGGAGAGAGAGGACGGGGAGGGAGATAGAGGACCGGGAGGGAGAGAGAGAGAGAGGACGGGGAGGGAGAGAGAGAGGACGGGGAGAGAGAGAGAGGACAGAGGGAGGGAGAGAGAGAGAGGGATGGGGGAGGGAGAGAGAGGACAGGGGAGGGAGAGAGAGAGAGAGGAAGGGGGAGGGAGAGAGAGAGAGGACGGGAGGAGAGAGAGGACGTGGAGGGAGAGAGAGAGGACAGGGAGAGAGAGAGAGGACGGGGAGGGAGAGAGAGGATGGGGGAGGGAGAGAGAGAGGATGGGGAGAGAGAGAGGACGGGGTAGAGAGAGAGGACAGGGAGGGGAGGGAGAGAGAGGACGGGGGTAGAGAGAGAGGACAGGGGAGGGAGAGAGAGGACGGGGGGTAGAGAGAGAGGACGGGGAGGGAGAGAGAGAGGATGGGGAGAGAGAGAGGACGGGGTAGAGAGAGAGAGACAGGGGAGGGAGAGAGAGGACGGGGAGGGAGAGAGAGGACGGGCGAGAGAGAGAGGACGGTGGAGGGAGGGAGAGAGAGGATGGGGAGGGAGAGAGAGAGGATGGGGAGGGAGGGAGAGAGGATGGGGGAGGGAGGGAGAGAGAGAGAGGACGCGGGGGAGGGAGAGAGAGACGCGGGGGGAGGGAGGGAGAGAGAGAGGATGGGGAGGGAGGGAGAGAGAGAGGACGGGGGAGGGAGAGAGAGAGAGAGGACGGGGAGGGAGAGAGAGAGAGACGGGGGGAGGGAGAGAGAGAGAGGATGGGGAGGAGGGAGAGAGAGAGAGGATGGGGAGGGAGGGAGAGAGAGAGGATGGGGAGGGAGAGAGAGAGGATGGGGAGGGAGAGAGAGAGAGATGATGGAGGAGGGAGGGAGAGAGCGAGAGGATGGGGGAGGGAGGGAGAGAGAGGACGCGGGGGAGAGAAAAGGACGGGGAGGGAGAGAGAGAGAGGATGGGGGAGGGAGAGGACGGGGGAGGAGAGAGAGAGAGGACAGGGGAGGGAGAGAGAGAGGACGGGGGGAGGGAGGGAGAGAGAGAGAGAGGACAGGGGAGGGAGAGAGAGAGAGGACGGGGAGAGAGAGAGGACGGGGGAAGGAGGGAGAGAGAGAGAGGACGGGGGAGGGAGAGAGAGAGGACGGGGAGAGAGAGGACGCGGAGAGAGAGGACGGGGAGAGAGAGAGAGAGGACAGAGGGAGGGAGAGAGAGAGGATGGGGGAGGGAGAGAGAGGACAGGGGGAGGGAGATAGAGAGAGGAAGGGGAGGGAGAGAGAGGACTGGGGGAGAGAGAGAGGACAGAGGGAGGGAGAGAGAGAGAGAGGATGGGGAGGGAGAGAGAGGACAGGGGAG
This sequence comes from Oncorhynchus nerka, assembly GCF_034236695.1. Lineage (NCBI taxonomy): Eukaryota > Metazoa > Chordata > Actinopteri > Salmoniformes > Salmonidae > Oncorhynchus > Oncorhynchus nerka. The sequence continues at coordinate 32,110,815 of NC_088412.1, forward strand.
GGAGAGAGAGAGGATGGGGGAGGGAGAGAGAGGACGGGAGGGAGAGAGAGGACGGGGAGGGAGATAGAGGACCGGGAGGGAGAGAGAGAGAGGACGGGGAGGGAGAGCGAGAGGACGGGGAGGGAGAGAGAGGACAGGCGAGAGAGAGAGGACGGGGGAGGGAGAGAGAGAGAGGACGGGGGGAGGGAGAGAGAGAGGACGGGGGGAGGGAGAGAGAGAGGGGGGAGGGAGAGAGAGAGGACAGGGAGAGAGAGAGAGAGGACGGGGAGGGAGAGAGAGGATGGGGGAGGGAGAGAGGACGGGGAGGGAGAGAGAGGACAGGGGGAGGGAGAGAGAGGACTGGGGGAGAGAGAGAGAGGACGAGGGAGGGAGAGAGAGAGAGGATGGGGAGGGAGAGAGAGGACAGGGGGAGGGAGAGAGAGAGAGGACGGGGGAGGGAGAGAGAGGACGGGGAGGGAGAGAGAGGACGGGGAGGGAGATAGAGGACCGGGGAGGAGAGAGAGAGAGAGGACGGGGGGAGGGAGAGAGAGAGGACGGGGAGAGAGAGAGAGAGACAGAGGGAGGGAGAGAGAGAGAGGGATGGGGGAGGGAGAGAGAGGACAGGGGGAGGGAGAGAGAGAGAGGAAGGGGGAGGGAGAGAGAGAGAGGACGGGAGGAGAGAGAGGACGGGAGGGAGAGAGAGAGGACAGGGAGAGAGAGAGAGGACGGGGAGGGAGAGAGAGAGATGGGGAGGGAGAGAGAGAGGATGGGGAGAGAGAGAGGACGGGGTAGAGAGAGAGGACAGGGAGGGGAGGGAGAGAGAGGACGGGGTGAGAGAGAGGACAGGGGAGGGAGAGAGAGGACGGGGTAGAGAGAGAGGACGGGGGAGGGAGAGAGAGAGGATGGGGAGAGAGAGAGGACGGGGGGTAGAGAGAGAGGACAGGGGAGGGAGAGAGAGGACGGGGAGGGAGAGAGAGGACGGGCGAGAGAGAGAGGACGGTGGAGGGAGGGAGAGAGAGGATGGGGAGGGAGAGAGAGAGGATGGGGAGGGAGGGAGAGAGGATGGGGGAGGGAGGGAGAGAGAGAGAGGACGCGGGGGAGGGGGAGAGAGAGGACGCGGGGAGGGAGGGAGAGAGAGAGGATGGGGAGGGAGGGAGAGAGAGAGGACGGGGGAGGGAGAGAGAGAGAGAGGACGGGGAGGGGAGAGAGAGAGAGGACGGGGAGGGAGAGAGAGAGAGGATGGGGAGGGAGGGAGAGAGAGAGAGGAGGATGGGAGGGAGGGAGAGAGAGAGGATGGGGGAGGGAGAGAGAGAGGATGGGGGAGGAGAGAGAGAGAGATGATGGAGGAGGGAGGGAGAGAGCGAGAGGATGGGGAGGAGGGAGAGAGAGGACGCGGGGAGAGAAAGGACGGGGAGGGAGAGAGAGAGAGGATGGGGAGGGAGAGGACGGGGAGGAGAGAGAGAGAGGACAGGGGAGGGAGAGAGAGAGGACGGGGGAGGGAGGGAGAGAGAGAGAGGACAGGGGAGGGAGAGAGAGAGAGGACGGGGAGAGAGAGAGAGACGGGGGGAAGGAGGGAGAGAGAGAGAGACGGGGAGGGAGAGAGAGAGGACGGGGAGAGAGAGGACGCGGGAGAGAGAGGACGGGGAGAGAGAGAGAGAGGACAGAGGGAGGGAGAGAGAGAGGATGGGGGAGGGAGAGAGAGGACAGGGGGAGGGAGATAGAGAGGAAGGGGAGGGAGAGAGAGGACTGGGGGAGAGAGAGAGGACAGAGGGAGGGAGAGAGAGAGAGAGGATGGGGAGGGAGAGAGAGGACAGGGGGAGGGAGAGAGAGAGAGGATGGGGAGGGAGAGAGAGGACGGGAGGGAGAGAGAGGACGGGGAGGGAGATAGAGGACCGGGAGGAGAGAGAGAGAGGACGGGGGAGGGAGAGCGAGAGGACGGGGGGAGGGAGAGAGAGGACAGGCGAGAGAGAGAGGACGGGGGAGGGAGAGAGAGAGAGGACGGGGGAGGGAGAGAGAGAGGACGGGGGGAGGGAGAGAGAGAGGACGGGGAGGGAGAGAGAGAGAGGACAGGGAGAGAGAGAGAGAGGACGGGGGGAGGGAGAGAGAGGATGGGGGAGGGAGAGAGGACGGGGAGGGAGAGAGAGGACGGGGAGGGAGAGAGAGGACAGGCGAGAGAGAGAGGACGGGGAGGGAGAGAGAGGACGGGGAAGGAGAGAGAGGACGACGCGAGAGAGAGAGAGGATGGGGGAGAGAGAGAGAGGACGGGGGGAGGGAGAGAGAGAGAGAGAGAGGACGGGGGAGGGAGAGAGAGGACGCGGGAGGGAGAGAGAGGACGCGGGAGGGAGAGAGAGGACGCGGGAGGGAGAGAGAGGACGGGGAGAGAGAGAGAGAGGACGGGGAGGAGGAGAGAGAGGACAGAGGGAGGGAGAGAGAGAGAGGGATGGGGGGAGGGAGAGAGAGGACAGGGGAGGGAGAGAGAGAGAGGAAGGGGAGGGAGAGAGAGAGAGGACGGGAGGAGAGAGAGAGGACGTGGGAGGGAGAGAGAGGACGGGGGGGAGAGAGAGAGAGAGAGAGAGAGAGAGGATGGGAGGAGGGAGAGAGAGGACGGAGGGAGATAGAGGACGGGGAGGGAGAGAGAGAGGACAGGGAGAGAGAGAGAGGACGGGAGGGAGAGAGAGAGAGGATGGGAGGAGGGAGAGAGAGGACGGGAGGGAGATAGAGGACGGGGAGGGAGAGAGAGAGGGACAGGGAGAGAGAGAGAGGACGGGGAGGGAGAGAGAGGATGGGGAGGGGAGGGAGAGAGAGAGGATGGGGAGAGAGAGAGGACGGGGTAGAGAGAGAGGACTTGGGAGGGAGAGAGAGGACGGGGGAGAGAGAGGACAGGGGAGGGAGAGAGAGACGGGGGGTAGAGAGAGAGGACAGGGGAGGGAGAGAGAGGACGGGGGAGGGAGAGAGAGGATGGGGGAGGGAGAGAGAGAGGACAGGGGAGAGAGAGAGGACGGGGTAGAGAGAGAGGACAGGGGAGGGAGAGAGAGGACGGGGAGGGAGAGAGAGGACGGGGAGGGAGAGAGAGGACGGGGGAGGGAGAGAGAGGACGGGCGAGAGAGAGGACGGGGAGGGAGGGAGAGAGAGGATGGGGGAGGGAGAGAGAGAGGATGGGGGAGGGAGGGAGCGAGAGAGAGAGAGGACGCGGGGAGGGAGAGAGGACGGGGGAGGGAGAGAGAGAGGATGGGGAGGAGGGGAGAGAGAGAGGATGGGGAGGGAGAGAGAGAGGACAGGGAGAGAGAGAGAGGACGGGGGAGGGAGAGAGAGGATGGGGGAGGGAGAGAGAGAGGACGGGGGTAGAGAGAGAGGACAGGGGAGGGAGAGAGAGGACGGGGAGAGGAGAGAGAGAGGACGGGGAGGGAGAGAGAGAGAGGACGGGGAGGGAGGGAGAGAGAGGACGGGGGAGGGAGAGAGAGAGAGGATGGGGAGGGAGGGAGAGAGAGAGGATGGGGGAGGGAGAGAGAGAGATGATGGAGGAGGGAGGGAGAGAGCGAGAGGATGGGGAGAGAGAGAGAGGGATGGGGAGGGAGGGAGAGAGAGAGGGTGGGGGAGGGAGGGAGAGAGAGGACGCGGGGAGGGAGAGAGAGGACGGGGGAGGGAGAGAGAGAGAGGATGGGGGAGGGAGAGGACGGGGAGAGAGAGAGAGAGAGGACGGGAGGGAGAGAGAGAGGACGGGGGAGGGAGGGAGAGAGAGAGAGAGGACAGGGGAGGGAGAGAGAGAGAGGACGGGGAGGGAGAGAGAGAGAGGACGGGGGAGAGAGAGAGGACGGGGGAAGGAGGGAGAGAGAGAGAGGACGGGGAGGGAGGGGGAGAGAGAGGACGCGGAGAGAGAGAGACGGGGAGAGAGAGAGAGGACAGAGGGAGGGAGAGAGAGAGGACGGGGGGAGGGAGAGAGAGGACAGGGGGAGGGAGATAGAGAGAGGAAGGGGGAGGGAGAGAGAGGACTGGGGAGAGAGAGAGAGGACAGAGGGAGGGAGAGAGAGAGAGAGGATGGGGGAGGGAGAGAGAGGACAGGGGGAGGGAGAGAGAGAGAGGACGGGGAGGGAGAGAGAGGACGGGGAGGAGGGAGATAGAGGACCGGGAGGGGAGAGAGAGAGAGGACGGGGGAGGAGAGAGAGAGGACGGGGGGAGGGAGAGAGAGAGGACGGGGAGGGAGAGAGAGAGGACAGGGAGAGAGAGAGAGGACGGGGGAGGGAGAGAGAGGACGGGGGGGAGAGAGAGAGGACGGGGAGGGAGAGAGGACGGGGAGGAGGGAGAGAGGACAGGCGAGAGAGAGAGGACGGGGGAGGGAGAGAGAGGACGGGGAGGGGAGAGAGAGGACGGGCGAGAGAGAGAGGACAGGGGGAGAGAGAGAGAGGACGGGGAGGGAGAGAGAGAGAGAGAGGACGGGGAGGGAGAGAGAGACGCGGGAGGGAGAGAGAGAGGACGGGGAGAGAGAGAGAGGACAGAGGGAGGGAGAGAGAGAGAGGGATGGGGGGAGGGAGAGAGAGGACAGGGGGAGGGAGAGAGAGAGAGGAAGGGGGAGGGAGAGAGAGAGAGGACGGGAGGAGAGAGAGGACGGGGAGGGAGAGAGAGAGAGGACAGGGAGAGAGAGAGAGGACGGGGGAGGGAGAGAGAGGATGGGGGAGGGAGAGAGAGAGGATGGGGAGAGAGAGAGGACGGGGGTAGAGAGAGAGGACAGGGGAGGGAGAGAGAGGACGGGGTAGAGAGAGAGGACAGGGAGGGAGAGAGAGGACGGGGGGAGGGAGAGAGAGGATGGGGAGGGAGAGAGAGAGGATGGGGAGAGAGAGAGGACGGGGTAGAGAGAGAGGACAGGGGAGGGAGAGAGAGGACGGGCGAGAGAGAGAGGACGGGGAGGGAGGGAGAGAGAGGATGGGGGAGGGAGGGAGAGAGAGAGGATGGGGGAGGTAGAGAGAGAGAGGACGGGGGGAGGGAGAGAGAGAGAGGATGGGGAGGGAGGGAGAGAGAGAGGATGGGGGAGGGAGAGAGAGGACGGGGAGAGAGAGAGAGAGAGAGGACGGGGAGGGAGAGAGAGAGAGAGGACGGGGAGGGAGAGAGAGAGATGATGGAGGAGGGAGGGAGAGAGCGAGAGGATGGGGGAGAGAGAGAGAGGATGGGGAGGAGGGAGAGAGAGAGGGTGGGGAGGGAGGGAGAGAGAGAGAGGACGCGGGGGAGGGAGAGAGAGAGAGGACGCGGGGGAGGGAGAGAGAGGACGGGGAGGGAGGGAGAGAGAGGATGGGGGAGGGAGGGAGAGAGAGAGGATGGGGGAGGTAGAGAGAGAGAGGACGGGGAGGGAGAGAGAGAGAGGATGGGGAGGGAGGGAGAGAGAGAGGATGGGGGAGGGAGAGAGAGGACGGGGGGAGGGAGAGAGAGAGAGAGGACGGGGAGGGAGAGAGAGAGAGAGGACGGGGAGGGAGAGAGAGAGAGGACGGGGGGAGGGAGAGAGAGAGAGACGGGGGAGGGAGAGAGAGAGATGATGGAGGAGGGAGGGAGAGAGCGAGAGGATGGGGGAGAGAGAGAGAGGATGGGGGAGGGAGGGAGAGAGAGAGGGTGGGGAGGGAGGAGAGAGAGAGGACGGGGGAGGGAGAGAGGGACGGGGGAGGGAGGGAGAGAGAGGATGGGGAGGGAGAGAGAGAGGATGGGGAGAGAGAGAGGACGGGGGTAGAGAGAGAGGACAGGGGAGGGAGAGAGCTGCTGATAGTCCACAGATTACTCGGAATGAAGCCTCAACTCATAGATTTGAATACAGATTACATCACTCTCACACACATGCACGAGCACATATAGACGCACAGACACACACTCAGATGCAAGCCATAAGAGACTTGTCATTCTCAGTTAATGTTGTCCGTCAGTCCTGACAATGTCCAGGCTTTAGTCTACATTTGACTGTCACGCAAGGCTTTATTTTATAGTCTTGTATTGCTTTGGTATTTCCTGCAACTGGTACTTTCTAGTACATTACATTAAGGTTGTCATGTTAACAAAAGCTAACGTGTGGTTGGTGGGCTGTTGTGTGGTGATTGGTTGGTTGGTTGTCCAGGTTCCGACCAGTCAACAGAAGGAGGGGGTATATGACGTCCCCAAGAGACACCCAGTGAGTCCAGCTCTGTGTGCCTGTGTGCCCTTTGGTGCTATGGTGTTGCCTGTGCATATCCTGTGCTGTGGCTTTGGCTCTGTGCCGTGGCTTTGTGGGAGTGTGGGTGGAGTCGCTGTGTATGTGAATTAGAGTGGGTGGGATTTCCTCTTTGCTTGGTGCTTGTTGCATGCAGTGCGGTGGCAGGGGTGTGTGTGCATTGCATGCAGTGTGGTGGCAGGGGTGTGTGTGCATTGCATGCAGTGTGGTGGCAGGGGTGTGTGTGCATTGCATGCAGTGTGGTGGCATGGGTGTGTGTGCATTGCATGCAGTGCGGTGCCTTGGTGATGCATGGCTGGCGGTGGTCTGCTGGTGAACGAACAAACATGCATGGACTGACAATACTAGAACGAAGAGATTGGTAAGAGGGAGAGAGAGTGTATGTATGTGCATGTGCACACCTGTATGTGTGTGTGGGTGTGTGGGTGTGCGTCATTCCAGTTGACCTTGACCGTTGTCAGGATGCACCATAACTCTCCGTCTCCTTTATGATCTTATTAAACATGGTAGTTAAACATCTCTCTGTTTCATCAGCTAATAACTCCATCCTCATAACCTCATAGCTATTCTGCGCCTGCTACTCCATCTCTGACACCTGTCTAAAAACCAAAGATCCTAACGGTAGGGAGGGGGCCTCGTTGTCAAAATCTGCCCTGCTCACTGTTCCCCCTGTACTTCCACTGGGCTCTCCTAGCTCACACGGCAGAACACACACACATTGTGTAGTCGTAGTCAGACGGTGTGGATTGTGGCAGTCAGTTCTGTCCTGTGTTCCTGTATTATCCCAGCAGTGCTAAGAGGCTTACAGTATGTATACTAGTGAGATCCCACAGCCCTACTGCTCTCCTTTACCACCACACAACACTGAGACGTAATGGCTTTTATCTGTGCTTACCAGGCCTGTGTGTATCTGTAGGGGTTGTAATACTGTACTATAGCCAGTAGGGCACCTCTGTCTAAACCTCCACTGTTATTTAGACTGTCACCTCTGTCTAAACCTCCACTGTTATTTAGACTGTCACCTCTGTCTAAACCTCCACTGTTATTCAGACTGTCACCTCTGTCTAAACCTCCACTGTTATTCAGACTGTCACCTCTGTCTAAACCTCCACTGTTATTTAGACTGTCACCTCTGTCTAAACCTCCACTGTTATTCAGACTGTCACCTCTGTCTAAACCTCCACTGTTATTCAGACTGTCACCGCTGTCTAAACCTCCACTGTTATTTAGACTGGCACCTCTGTCTAAACCTTCACTGTTATTCAGACTGTCACCTCTGTCTAAACCTTATGCTCCACTGTTATTCAGACTGTCACCTCTGTCTAAACCTCCACTGTTATTTAGACTGTCACCTTCTGTCTAAACCTTATGCTCCACTGTTATTTGGACTGTCACCTCTGTCTAAACATTATGCTCCACTGTTATTCAGACTGTCACCTCTGTCTAAACCTCCACTGTTATTTGGACTGTCACCTCTGTCTAAACCTCCACTGTTATTTGGACTGTCACCTCTGTCTAAACCTCCACTGTTATTTAGACTGTCACCTCTGTCTAAACCTCCACTGTTATTTAGACTGTCACCTCTGTCTAAACCTCTACTGGTATTTAGACTGTCACCTCTGTCTAAACCTTATGCTCCACTGTTATTCAGACTGTCACCTCTGTCTAAACCTCCACTGTTATTTAGACTGTCACCTCTGTCTAAACCTCCACTGTTATTTAGACTGTCACCTTCTGTCTAAACCTCCACTGGTATTCAGACTGTCACCTCTGTCTAAACCTTATGCTCCACTGTTATTTAGACTGTCACCTCTGTCTAAACCTCCACTGTTATTCAGACTGTCACCTCTGTCTAAACCTTATGCTCCACTGTTATTCAAACTGTCACCTCTGTCTAAACCTTATGCTCCACTGTTATTCAGACTGTCACCTCTGTCTAAACCTCCACTGTTATTTAGACTGTCACCTTCTGTCTAAACCTCCACTGTTATTCAGACTGTCACCTCTGTCTAAACCTCCACTGTTATTTAGACTGTCACCTCTGTCTAAACCTCCACTGTTATTTAGACTGTCACCTCTGTCTAAACCTCCACTGTTATTTAGACTGTCACCTCTGTCTAAACCTCCACTGTTATTTAGACTGTCACCTTCTGTCTCTCAATGCTATTAACCAATAATGAACCAATAACAAACACACACACACACACACACACACACACACACACACACACACAAAGGCACGCACATACAAACACACACACACACACACACACACAAAGGCACGCACATACAAACGCGAACACACTCACACATATACACACACATGTAAAACACACACACACATGAATACTTTAATCTCCGGAGTCCTTGACCCTGTGTGAGTTTACACAGTCTGTTGGTTTAACATGGCTCAATCCCTGGCCCTGACCCAAAAGAGGTCAGCCTATTGTCATCTGGCAATGAAGCACAAGTTAGTGTGTGTGTGTCCATGCATGCATTGTTTGTTTGTGTATTTGGTCTAGTGTGGTGTGTGTGTGTGTGTGTGTGTATTTGGTCTAGTGTGGTGTGTGTGTGTGTGTGTGTGTGTGTGTGTGTGTGTGTGTGTGTGTGTGTGTGTGTGTGTGTGTGTTCAGCGAGACAGCAGGGGATCAGGGAGGTGGGCGTTAATTAAGGGGGCTGCGTTAATCGTATGCAAACACATGCCCATGCTAATTACTGTTTCCTTGGAGACCGCTAATTGATAGGTGGTTGTCGCAGTGATGAGGAGCAAGGGATGGGCAGAGAGAGCGAGATGGAGGAAAGAGAGCAGGAATCGGATGTAATGAGCTCTGTGTGTGTGTGTGTGTGTGTGTGTGTGTGTGTGTGTGTGTGTGTGTGTGTGTGTGTGTGTGTGTGTGTGTGTGTGTGTGTGTGTGTGTGTGTGTGTGTGTGTGCGTGCGAACAGTAAAGGTACCTACATGTAATGCTCCATCCCTCCACCTCAACTCACCCTGTCTCCATATGTCTGTTTATGTGATACATCATTTCTGTGTCTGTGTTTCTATCTCATCCCACCATCCTCCATCTCATTTGACTGTGCAGAATGCTCAAAATGGTCACCAACAACAACAACAACAGCCACAACAACAGCCACAACAGCCACAACAACAGTCTCTGATAGATCTCATGGATATGGACAGTGTGTGGACTCCACAGGTAAGGTGCATTATGAAGGACTAGCCTTCTCAACTCTATAGTCTTTGTGTACAACTATCTGGGTGCAACCAGGGTTATAAGGGCAAATGATAGTGGAAATAAATCTACCCACACTAACTGAAAGTAATCCCATACAGAACCAGTCAAAAGTTTGGACACACCTCCTCACCAAAAAAGTGTTAAACAAATCAAAGTATATTTTACATTTGAGATTCTTCAAAGTAGCCACCCTTTGCCTTGATGACAGCTTTGCACACTCTTGGCATTCTCTCAACTAGCTTCACCTGGAATGCTTTTCCAACCATCTTGATGGAGTTCCCACATATGCTAAGCACTTGTTGGCTGCTTTTTCTTCACTCTGCAGTCCAACTCATCCCAAACCATCTGGATTGGGTTGAGGTTGGGTGATTGTGGATGTCAAGTCATCTGATGCAGCGCTTCATCACTCTACTTCTTGATGATCTAATAGCCCTTACAAAGTCTTGAGTTGTGTTGGGTCATTGTCCTGTTGAAAAACAAATTATGGTCCCACTAAGCACAAACCAGATGGGATGGCGCATCACTGCAGAATGCTGAGGTAGCCATGCTGGTTAAGTGTGCCTTGAATTCTAAATAAATCACTGACAGTGTCACCAGCAAAGCACCCTCACACCACCTCCTCCATGCTTCATGTTGGGAACCACACATGTGGAGATCATTCGTTCACCTACTCTGCATCTCACAAAGACACGGCGGTTGGAACCAAAAATCTCAAATTTGGACTCATCAGACCAAAGGACAGACTTCCACCGGTCTAATGTCCATTGCTCGTGTTTCTTGGCTCAAGCAAGTCTCTTCTTGTTATTCGTGTCCTTTAGTAGTGGTTTCTTTGCGGCATTTCGACAATGAAGGCCTGATTCACGTAGTCTCCTCTAAACAGTTGATGTTGAGATGTGTCTTTTTCTTGAACTCTGTGAAGCATTTATTTGGGCTGCAATTTCTGAGGCTAGTAACTCTAGTGAACTTATCCTCTGCAGCAGAGGTAACTGGGTCTTCCTTTCCTGTGGCGGTGTGAGGACAGACGCTGGGAGACGAGAAGCAAGTACAGGGAGTTTATTTGATTAATAACAGAAATGAAACAAAACATGGACAGCGTCTGGACGAGGGGAACAGAACGACATTAATGCTGACACGGGGATTCAACTGAGGAATAGACAGATAAAGAGGAGGCAATCAATAAAGTGATGAATCCAGGTGAGTCCAATGAAGCGTTGATGCGCGTAACGATGGTGACAGGTGTGCGTAATGATGGGCAGGTTCTGTATACCACCCTACCTTGTCACAGCACAACTGATTGGCTCAAATGCATTAAGAAAGAAAGAAATTCCACAAATGTACTTTTAACAAGGCACAACTGTTAATTGAAATGCATTCCAGGTGAAGCTGGTTGGGAGAATGCCAAGAGTGTGCAAAGCTGTCATCAAGGCAAAGGGTGGCTACTTTGAAAAATCTCAAATATAAAATATATTTTGATTTGTTTAACACTTTTGGTTAGTACATGATTCCATATGTGTTATTTCATAGTTCGCTATTATTCTACTCCTCACAGCTCATTAATAACACACAGGATATACTCAGCTCAGTACTCCTCACAGCTCATTAATAAAACACAGGATATACTCAGCTCAGTACTCCTCACAGCCCATTAATAACACACAGGATATACTCAGCTCAGTACTCCTTACAGCTCATTAATAACATACAGGATATACTCAGCTCAGTACTCCTCACAGCTCATTAATAACACACAGGATATACTCAGCTCAGTACTCCTCACAGCCCATTAATAACATACAGGATATACTCAGCTCAGTACTCCTCACAGCTCATTAATAACATACAGGATATACTCAGCTCAGTACTCCTCACAGCTCATTAATAACACACAGGATATACTCAGCTCAGTACTCCTCACAGCCCATTAATAACATACAGGATATACTCAGCTCAGTACTCCTCACAGCTCATTAATAACATACAGGATATACTCAGCTCAGTACTCCTCACAGCTCATTAATAACACACAGGATATACTCAGCTCAGTACTCCTCACAGCCCATTAATAACATACAGGATATACTCAGCTCAGTACTCCTCACAGCCCATTAATAACACACAGGATATACTCAGCTCAGTACTCCTCACAGCCCATTAATAACATACAGGATATACTCAGCTCAGTACTCCTCACAGCTCATTAATAACACACAGGATATACTCAGCTCAGTACTCCTCACAGATCATTAATAACACACAGGGTATACTCAGCTCAGTACTCCTCACAGCTCATTAATAACACACAGGATATACTCAGCTCAGTACTCCTCACAGCCCATTAATAACATACAGGATATACTCAGCTCAGTACTCCTCACAGCCCATTAATAACACAGGGGATATACTCAGCTCAGTACTCCTCACAGGTCATTAATAACACACAGGATATACTCAGCTCAGTACTCCTCACAGCTCATTAATAACGAACAGGATATACTCAGCTCACTAGTCCTCACAGCTCATTAATAACACACAGGATATACACAGCTCAGTATTCAGACTAAAACTATCAGCCATAGATGTCAGTAAGTTCAGGGTTGAAAGAAAGACAGGGTAATGTATCTCCCTCATACTGTGAGTGTTGTCTTTCTATCAGTAACAGTATGTACATATCTCCTCCTCTCTCACTAACAGCAGAAATACAGCATTCAGCCGTACGGCTAGAAACGACACGCTCTTTGTGATCCATTATCTGATAGATAGAACACACACACTATAAGCTTTAGAATATAATAAGAGTGCCATGGTCTGTGTGACCTATCAGTTTAACTTGTGGAGCCAGAAAGCAGATATTCTAAGAAGCGTCTGTGCAGACATGATCCCCAGAGCCCTGAACAGCAGAATGCTGGAGATAGATCTATCTCTATATATACGGCTCTGATTGGCCGTATCTCTGATTTATGCTAATCTCTGACCATGTAAAGCCTCACATCTTTAACAACTAAAAATAGTCTCCTTTTTTCTCTGGGCTCCACAGGGCTAAACACCGTATTAATGCTAGAAAGAATGTGATGAGCGATGTTAGAGAGAAATGTAATGGAGAGAGACATATATAGAGAGATATGGAATGGAGAGAGACATATATAGAAAGATATGAAATGGAGAGAGACATATATATAGAGATATGAAATGTAGAGAGACATGTATAGAGATATGGAATGGAAAGAGACATGTATAGAGATATGAAATGTAGAGAGACATGTATAGAGATATGAAATGTAGAGAGACATGTATAGAGATATGGAATAGAAAGAGACATGAATAGAGATGAAATTGAAAGAGACATGTATAGAGATATGAAATGGAAAGAGACATGTATAGAGATATGGAATGGAAAGAGACATGTATAGAGATATGAAATGTAGAGAAACATATATAGAGAGATATGAAATGGAAAGAGACATATACATAGAGATATGAAATGTAGAGAGACATATATAGAGAGATATGAAATGTAGAGAAACATATATAGAGAGATATGAAATGTAGAGAGACATATATAGAGAGATATGAAATGTAGAGAAACATATATAGAGAGATATGAAATGTAGAGAGACATATATATAGAGATATGAAATGTAGAGAGACATATATAGAGAGATATGAAATGGAAAGAGACATATATATAGAGATATGAAATGTAGAGAGACATGTATAGAGATATGAAATGTAGAGAGACATGTATAGAGATATGAAATGTAGAGAGACATGTATAGAGAGATATGGAATGGAGAGAGACATGTATAGAGATATATTGAATGTAGAGAGACATATATAGAGATATGAAATGTAGAGAGACATGTATAGAGAGATATGAAATGTAGAGAGACATGTATAGAGATATGGAATGGAAAGAGACATGTATAGAGATATGGAATGGAAAGAGACATGTATAGAGATATGAAATGTAGAGAAACATATATAGAGAGATATGAAATGTAGAGAGACATATATAGAGAGATATGAAATGGAAAGAGACATATATATAGAGATATGAAATGTAGAGAGACATATATAGAGAGATATGAAATGGAAAGAGACATATATATATAGAGATATGAAATGTAGAGAGACATGTATAGAGATATGAAATGTAGAGAGACATGTATAGAGAGATATGGAATGGAAAGAGACATGTATAGAGAGATATGAAATGTAGAGAGACATATATATAGAGATATGAAATGTAGAGAGACATATATAGAGATATGAACTGTAGAGAAACATATATAGAGAGATATGAAATGTAGAGAGACATATATAGAGAGATATGAAATGTAGAGAGACATATATAGAGATATATGAAATGTAGAGAGACATGTATAGAGAGATATGAAATGTAGAGAGACATGTATAGAGATATCGAATGGAAAGAGACATGTATAGAGATATGAAATGTAGAGAGACATGTATAGAGATATGAAATGTAGAGAGACATGTATAGAGATATGGAATAGAAAGAGACATGAATAGAGATGAAATTGAAAGAGACATGTATAGAGATATGAAATGGAAAGAGACATGTATAGAGATATGGAATGGAAAGAGACATGTATAGAGATATGAAATGTAGAGAAACATATATAGAGAGATATGAAATGGAAAGAGACATATACATAGAGATATGAAATGTAGAGAGACATATATAGAGAGATATGAAATGTAGAGAAACATATATAGAGAGATATGAAATGTAGAGAGACATATATAGAGAGATATGAAATGTAGAGAAACATATATAGAGAGATATGAAATGTAGAGAGACATATATATAGAGATATGAAATGTAGAGAGACATATATAGAGAGATATGAAATGGAAAGAGACATATATATAGAGATATGAAATGTAGAGAGACATGTATAGAGATATGAAATGTAGAGAGACATGTATAGAGATATGAAATGTAGAGAGACATGTATAGAGAGATATGGAATGGAGAGAGACATGTATAGAGATATATTGAATGTAGAGAGACATATATAGAGATATGAAATGTAGAGAGACATGTATAGAGAGATATGAAATGTAGAGAGACATGTATAGAGATATGGAATGGAAAGAGACATGTATAGAGATATGGAATGGAAAGAGACATGTATAGAGATATGAAATGTAGAGAAACATATATAGAGAGATATGAAATGTAGAGAGACATATATAGAGAGATATGAAATGGAAAGAGACATATATATAGAGATATGAAATGTAGAGAGACATATATAGAGAGATATGAAATGGAAAGAGACATATATATATAGAGATATGAAATGTAGAGAGACATGTATAGAGATATGAAATGTAGAGAGACATGTATAGAGAGATATGGAATGGAAAGAGACATGTATAGAGAGATATGAAATGTAGAGAGACATATATATAGAGATATGAAATGTAGAGAGACATATATAGAGATATGAACTGTAGAGAAACATATATAGAGAGATATGAAATGTAGAGAGACATATATAGAGAGATATGAAATGTAGAGAGACATATATAGAGATATATGAAATGTAGAGAGACATGTATAGAGAGATATGAAATGTAGAGAGACATGTATAGAGATATGGAATGGAAAGAGACATGTATAGAGATATGAAATGTAGAGAGACATGTATAGAGAGATATGGAATGGAGAGAGACATGTATAGAGATATATGAAATGTAGAGAGACATGTATAGAGAGATATGAAATGTAGAGAGACATGTATAGAGAGATATGAAATGTAGAGAGACATGTATAGAGATATGGAATGGAAAGAGACATGTATAGAGATATGGAATGGAAAGAGACATGTATAGAGATATGAAATGTAGAGAAACATATATAGAGAGATATGAAATGTAGAGAGACATATATAGAGAGATATGAAATGGAAAGAGACATATATATATATAGAGAAATGAAATGTAGAGAGACATATATAGAGAGATATGAAATGGAAAGAGACATATATATAGAGATATGAAATGTAGAGAGACATGTATAGAGATATGAAATGTAGAGAGACATGTATAGAGAGATATGGAATGGAAAGAGACATGTATAGAGAGATATGAAATGTAGAGAGACATATATAGAGATATGAACTGTAGAGAAACATATATAGAGAGATATGAAATGTAGAGAGACATATATAGAGAGATATGAAATGTAGAGAGACATATGAGAATTTGAGAATTTCAATAAGCATTTTTCTACGGCTGGCCATGCTTTCCACCTGGCAACTCCTACCCCGGTCAACAGCACTGCACCCCCAACAGCAACTCGCCCAAGCCTTCCCCATTTCTCCTTCTCCCAAATCCATTCAGCTGAAGTTCTGAAAGAGCTGAAAAATCTGGACCCCTACAAATCAGCCGGGCTAGACAATCTGGACCCTTTCTTTCTAAAATTATCTGCCGAAATTGTTGCCACCCCTATTACTAGCCTGTTCAACCTCTCTTTCGTGTCATCTGAGATTCCCAAAGATTGGAAAGCAGCTGCGGTCATCCCCCTCTTCAAAGGGGGGGACACTCTTGACCCAAACTGCTACAGACCTATATCTATCCTACCATGCCTTTCTAAGGTCTTCGAAAGCCAAGTCAACAAACAGATTACCGACCATTTCGAATCTCACCATACCTTCTCTGCTATGCAATCTGGTTTCAGAGCTGGTCATGGGTGCACCTCAGCCACGCTCAAGGTCCTAAACGATATCTTAACCGCCATCGATAAGAAACATTACTGTGCAGCCGTATTCATTGATCTGGCCAAGGCTTTCGACTCTGTCAACCACCACATCCTCATCGGCAGACTCGACAGCCTTGGTTTCTCAAATGATTGCCTCGCCTGGTTCACCAACTACTTCTCTGATAGAGTTCAGTGTGTCAAATCGGAGGGTCTGCTGTCCGGACCTCTGGCAGTCTCTATGGGGGTGCCACAGGGTTCAATTCTTGGACCGACTCTCTTCTCTGTATACATCAATGAGGTCGCTCTTGCTGCTGGTGAGTCTCTGATCCACCTCTACGCAGACGACACCATTCTGTATACTTCCGGCCCTTCTTTGGACACTGTGTTAACAACCCTCCAGGCAAGCTTCAATGCCATACAACTCTCCTTCCGTGGCCTCCAATTGCTCTTAAATACAAGTAAAACTAAATGCATGCTCTTCAACCGATCGCTACCTGCACCTACCCGCCTGTCCAACATCACTACTCTGGACGGCTCTGACTTAGAATACGTGGACAACTACAAATACTTAGGTGTCTGGTTAGACTGTAAACTCTCCTTCCAGACCCATATCAAACATCTCCAATCCAAAGTTAAATCTAGAATTGGCTTCCTATTTCGCAACAACAAGCATCCTTCACTCATGCTGCCAAACATACCCTTGTAAAATTGACCATCCTACCAATCCTCGACTTTGGCGATGTCATTTACAAAATAGCCTCCAATACCCTACTCAACAAATTGGATGCAGTCTATCACAGTGCTATCCGTTTTGTCACCAAAGCCCCATATACTACCCACCATTGCGACCTGTACGCTCTCGTTGGCTGGCCCTCGCTTCATACTCGTCGCCAAACCCACTGGCTCCATGTCATCTACAAGACCCTGCTAGGTAAAGTCCCCCTTATCTCAGCTCGCTGGTCACCATAGCATCTCCCACCTGTAGCACACGCTCCAGCAGGTATATCTCTCTAGTCACCCCCAAAACCAATTCTTTCTTTGGCCGCCTCTCCTTCCAGTTCTCTGCTGCCAATGACTGGAACGAACTACAAAAATCTCTTAAATTGGAAACACTTATCTCCCTCACTAGCTTTAAGCACCAACTGTCAGAGCATCTTACAGATTACTGCACCTGTACATAGCCCACCTATAATTTAGCCCAAACAACTACCTCTTTCCCAACTGTATTTAATTTATTTATTTATTTTGCTCCTTTGCACCCCATTATTTTTATTTCTACTTTGCACATTCTTCCATTGCAAAACTACCATTCCAGTGTTTTACTTGCTATATTGTATTTACTTTGCCACCATGGCCTTTTTTGCCTTTACCTCCCTTCTCACCTAATTTGCTCACATTGTATATAGACTTGTTTTTTTTTTATTTTTATTTTTTACTGTATTATTGACTGTATGTTTGTTTTACTCCATGTGTAACTCTGTGTCGTTGTATGTGTCGAACTGCTTTGCTTTATCTTGGCCAGGTCGCAATTGTAAATGAGAACTTGTTCTCAACTTGCTTACCTGGTTAAATAAAGGTGAAATAAATAAAAATAAAAAATATATAGAGATATATGAAATGTAGAGAGACATGTATAGAGAGATATGAAATGTAGAGAGACATGTATAGAGATATGGAATGGAAAGAGACATGTATAGAGATATGGAATGGAAAGAGACATGTATAGAGATATGGAATGGAAAGAGACATGTATAGAGATATGAAATGTAGAGAGACATATATAGAGAGATATGAAATGGAAAGAGACATGTATAGAGAGATATGAAATGGAAAGAGACATATATATAGAGATATGAAATGTAGAGAGACATGTATAGAGATATGAAATGTAGAGAGACATGTATAGAGATATGAAATGTAGAGAGACTTGTATAGAGAGATATGGAATGGAGGGAGACATGTATAGAGATATATGGAATGTAGAGAGACATATATAGAGATATGAAATGTAGAGAGACATATATAGAGATATATGAAATGTAGAGAGACATGTATAGAGATATGGAATGGAAAGAGACATGTATAGAGATGGAATGGAAAGAGACATGTATAGAGATATGAAATGTAGAGAGACATATATAGAGAGATATGAAATGGAAAGATACATGTATAGAGAGATATGAAATGTAGAGAGACATATATAGAGAGATATGAAATGGAAAGATACATATATATAGAGATATGAAATGTAGAGAGACATATATAGAGAGATATGAAATGGAAAGAGACATATATATAGAGATATGAAATGTAGAGAGACATGTATAGAGATATGAAATGTAGAGAGACATGTATAGAGATATGAAATGTAGAGAGACATGTATAGAGAGATATGGAATGGAGAGAGACATGTAATAGAGATATATGGAACGTAGAGAGACATATATAGAGATATGAAATGTAGAGAGACATATATAGAGATATGAAATGTAGAGAGACATGTATAGAGAGATTGAAGTTAAGGGACAAGAGATACTGTGGATTAGGGTAACTTGGATCAGGTAGGTACTGTATGTTGCCTCCACCAATCATATCACTCCATTCATTCATGATATCATCACCCTGTGGTGCAGTTTGATGACGTCACTGTGGCCGCCAGAGGTAGGTACCAGGTCGCGTCTGGCATGTTGTGTGTTCTGTATTTTTGTGACGCGTGTTGCACGTGTGTTGGGACATGCAACACTGACTTTTCTATTGTAGCTTGACGTCTGACAGGTGTGAACTCTCTTTCTGATTGGCAGAATATCAACCAATTAGAGCTGTTTGGAGACATCTCCACACTCCCGGACATCTACTCCCCCTCGGTGAGTACACCCCCCCCCCCCTCTCGCTCACTCCCGACATCTGATCAGGGCGTAGTTAGACCACTGTTTTGCGTGTGTGTCTGTTTAGCTCCCCGGAGGGTGGAAAGTAGTTTTCACCTGTTCACCATTCTCCTCTCTTCCCTAAGACCCCTGCCTCTCCAGCCAACACCCTGGACCCCTCTCTGGGCCTGCAGCCCACAACCGAACTCTTCACCCCCTTCAACCCTGCCTCCGTACCCTCAGGTAAGAACGCTCCCCTCTCTTCTCCCCTCTTCTTCTCTCCTCTCCCTTCCTCTCCCCTCTCTTCTTCTGTCCTCTCCCTTCCTCTCCCCTCTCTCCTCCTCTCTTCTTCTGTCCTCTCCCTTCCTCTCCCCTCTCTTCTTCTGTCCTCTCCCCTCTCTTCTCTTCTCTTTCTTCTGCTCTCCTCTCCCTTCCTCTCCTCTCTCTTCTCCTCTCTCCTTCTCTCCTCTCCCTTCCTCTTCCCTCTCTTCTCCTCTCTTCTTCTCTCCTCTCCCTTCCTCTCCCTTCTCTTCTCCTCTCTTATTCTCTCCTCTCCCTTCCTCTCCCCTCTCTTCTCCTCTCTTCTTCTCTCCTCTCCCTTCCTCTCTCATCTCTTCTCCTCTCTTCTTCTCTCCTCTCCCTTACTCTCCCCTCTCTTCTCCTCTCTTCTTCTCACCTCTCCTTTCCTCTCCCCTCTCTTCTCCTCTCTTCTTCTCTCCTCTCCCTTCCTCTCTCCTCTCTTTTCCTCGTTTCTTCTCTCCTCTCCCTTCCTCTCCCCTCTCTTCCTCTCTCCTCTCAGCAGAGCTGGAACAACTATGAATCTGTACATTTTCATGAGTCTGTGTGACGGTCTGAATAGATCTGTACATGATATGACTGATGCTCATCGTGGATGTAATGATCATAGTTCAGCAGAACCATTAAGACACAACATCAACCACAGGCTAAATTCGGTCACTGCTGAGGTGGTACATGGGGTACTCTGTGTGTGTGTGTGTTTATATGTGTTTGTGCGTGTGTGTTTGTGCATGAGTACAACTCTCTCCTCTCCTCTCCTCTCTGTGTCTAGGTTATGTGACGATGGGAGCGGTACCTCCAGGTCATGTGTGGTCCCAGCAGGCGTTTGCAGCCCAGGCAGGTCCTCTGTTCGGGGTCCCGTCCCCCCTGGGTCAGTCCCTCCCTGTGGCCCAGGTCCTGCCTGGAGGCCAGCCACTCATCTGGGGCCAGGCCAACCTCTTCCCTGCTACACAGCAGCAGTGGGCCGCCATGACTGGAGCAGGTATATGCACACAGACACATACATGTACGTATGCACGCACACACGCATACACATACATACATGCACGCACACACACAGGGATGCATGCGCACGCGCACACACACGCACACACACACACACACACAGTAAAGTGTATTTTCCTGTGTCTAGGGTTCCCTGCTACAGCCTACCTCCCAACCCAGCCAGGGTCTCTGCCTGCCATGTTCCTCCCAGTCAATCAACCCTGCGACGGCCTATCATCTGCCGGCGCTGCCTCGAACCCCGCCCCCTCGTCAGCCTCCAGTCCACAGCATGCAGAGAGGCAGCGGCAGAAGATGAGCAAGGTAGGATCATTTTATTCCAGTGATTTTATTTCGACCAAACAAATCAATGGAGAGTCAAGTCACATTTAGAGTAATGGCCTGGCCACGACACACAAGCTCTATACAACAGATTTTTATTGGCCAACGTCTTACATAGTGTGTCTTTAACATCTTCTACTCTCTCTGTAGGAGATGTTTAAGGACTTCCAGCTAGCGAAGCCCCCTGCCATGCCTGCTAAGATGGGGGACCAGCACCAAAGTCTAGCAGGGACCTCAGAGGCCTTCAGTTCCTATTTCAGCCGCGTGGGGACCGTCACCGATACAGACGACTGTGACGACTTTGACATCTCTCAGCTCAACCTCACTCCTGTCACCTCTACCACGCCCTCCACTAACTCACGTATGTACCTACACCTGGCTGGTTCTGTTTGGAACTTCCCTCCAGCCCTCAGACCATTCCACCTCCATGTTTGCCTCCCAGTCTTTCTGTATCTCAGTTGATCAGTTGTCATTTGTTTTTATTGTATGTGTTGTTGCAATTCATCTTTTAGCTATCATCATCATCATCATCATCATCATCATCATCATCATCATCATCATCAATAAAACTAAAGAGAGACAGTCATTGTCCCCCTCTCCTCCCCCAGCTCCGACCCCGGCCCCCAGACAGAGTTCTCCATCTAAATCGTCGCTGTCACACGTTAGTGACCACATTGACCACATCAGTGACCCTCCCACAGACGCCACCGACCCCCCCACAGATGACTCGTTCGGCGAGGTGGAGGGCTCCCCGAGTCGCAGTGGAGAGGAGGATGCGGTGAGTGACTGTGTGTGTGTGTGTGTGTGTGTGTGTGTGTGCCCGGAGTGTGTGTGTGTATTTAGATCTGTTGATGAATAGGCTTTGCATCAGCACAGTGGGCCAGGTAATTATTCTCTCTGATTGGCTACTCTCATAGCTGGCCTGTGTGTGTGTGTGTGTGTATGTGTGTGTGTGTGTGTGTGTGTGTGTGTGTGTGTGTGTGTGTGTGTGTGTGTGTGTGTGTGTGTGTGTGTGTGTGTGTGTGTGTGTGTGTGTGTGTGTGTGTGTGTGTGTGTGTGTGTGTGTGCGCGCGCGTGTGTGTGTGTGTGGCCAGTAAAGCATTAAATTAGCTGCTTGAAGTGTCAGATAGATCATTAAGATGTTATTAATGTTAGCAGGTAGCTCCATACATCATCTGATCTGTAGCACCATGTTATTATTCAACTGATGAACTACAGGAGAGAGAAAAACCCTAGGGTCTTTTCTAGGGCAATTAATATTTATTATTCACCAAATCTATATGAGAGAGAGAGAGAGAGAGAGAGAGAGAGAGAGAGAGAGAGAGAGAGAGAGAGAGAGAGAGAGAGAGAGAGGGAGAGAGAGAGAGAAAGAAAGAGAGAGAAAGAGAGAGAGAGAGAGAGAGAGAGAGAGAGGGAGAGAGAGAGAGAAAGAAAGAGAGAGAGAGAGAGAGAGAGAGAGAGGGGGAGAGAGAGGGGAGAGAGAGAGAGAGGGAGATAGTGAGAAGCAGCCTCCCACTCTGTGGTGAGGGAGTTCGTGTAAAGAGCAGAAATGTTTGACGAATCAATAGAGGGGACTTTTAGAACAGCTCAGTGTGTGTGTGTGTGGGTGTGTCCATTCTCTCTGTACACTGATACTCTGTCCCTTTGCTGCCTGTATTCTCCTATTTTATTATCCTGATTTCACCTACAACTTTTTCTCTTTTTCTTTCTTCCCTTACTTCCCTGCTCTTCTTTCTCCTCTCCTCCCCTCCATCCCTTTCTCCAGGCGTGTGGGTCTGGGTCTCCATGTCCTAGTGAGACAGCAGGTTCTAGTCCAGCCCAGACCAGTCCACCTGCCAACAGCTAGATAGATGCTGGCTGGGTGCTGGGTAGGTATCTATCCTCCTTCTTCTCCCCCTCCTTCTCCTGCCTCCTTCCTCTCCTCCTCCTTCTCCTGCCTCCTGCCTCTCCTCCTCCTTCTCCTGCCTCCTTCCTCTCCTCCTCCTTCTCCTGCCTCCTTCCTCTCCTCCTTCTCCTGCCTCCTTCCTCTCCTCCTCCTTCTCCTGCCTCCTTCCTCTCCTCCTCCTTCTCCTGCCTCCTTGCTCTGCTTGCTGTCAGCCTGCCTGTTCCAAGCACACCTTTTCTGATCCTCTATTCATCCGCTCTACTCTCTGTCTCTCTCTCCTGTCTTCCCTTTGTATCTCTCCCTTCTCTCTCATCCTGCCTGCTGCTTGCTCTGATGATGGCATGATGTGTCTGACTGCCTGTGGTTGTGTTGTGTGGTTCTGCACCTGTGTGTGTGTGTGTGTGTGTGTTGTTGTGTATCTGTGTTTGCTCTCCCTATAGCCACCAGAGGTGTGTGAGTATTACTGCAGTGTGTGTCTTTAAAACAATCTGATGACTTCCTTAATGTGCATGGCCATGCTGTCATGATGTTGTGTTCTGTTTGTCATGCATAGCTACATCTTTGCCATGAAAGAAATATTGCGATACTGGTATCGTCACAGCCCTAGTATAATGAAGCAATAAGGCCCGAGGAGGTGTGGTATATGGCCAATATACCATGGCTAAGGGCCGTTCTTACACACGACGCATCGCGGTGCCTTATTGCTATTATCAAACCGGTTATCAAAGGAATTAAAGCAGTACAAATCAATCAATTGGCTGTCAGCCAATCAGCATTCAAGGCTTGAACCACCCAGTTTATAATATATGGTATATAATGGGATGTAAAAATGTATATATCCTAGACTGCCTTTCAGGTTAACAGAATGTTTTGCATTGAGAGACTTTCCACCACTGGCAGTGGCTTTACATGATCTCTGACACAATGAATCTGCTTATATAGAACATTGTGTGTAAGGATAAGGGTGTCAGTCAGGCCCACACACAGGGAACTATGTAATGACAGTGTTTTCATCACTAATACTGGGCTGCCGCCACTAATGACAGGCTGCTATTCATTTGCATGAATTAAAACCCATGAAGAATCCTAAACCCAATCACTACTCTGCAGACAGCCATCAGACCTGCTGGGATATGTTCTCCCCTTCAAGTCTCCTACACACCACGCATGCACGCACGTACACACTTTCACATGCACTCCCGTACACACACACACACACACACACACTGCTGTAGAAGGGAGACAGACTTGAGTCATAATAACGAGTCTCCCAGTCACACACACACACACACACACACACACACACACACACACACACACACAGACACACACACACACACAGACAGACACACACACACACACACACACACACACACAGACACACACACACAGACACACACACACACACACACACAGACACACACACACAGACACACACACACACATACACACACACAGACACACACAGACACACACACACACACACACTATAGGGCTGGGAATTGCCAGGGACCTCATGATATATACTTAGGTGCCGATACGATATGTATTGTGATTCTCTCGATTATCACAATTCTATATGTATTGCGATTCAATACTGTGATTCGAATGCGATTCCAAACGTATTGTTCGCCACATGTCTGCTGCAGAGGGACAAGGGAGAGCCATGAGAAAACCCGTTTTTATCAATCATGGCAATAAAAGTGCTGAAAACAAATTGACTCCCTTTTTAAAAAGAAGATGGAGAACAAGCTATGAAGGAAAAATACTGGAGTTTTGGTGCAGGTACAACCGACTAGAGCAAAAGTTATATTGCGATATTGCTAAAACAATACGATACGATATATCATCAATGAGAACACCCCTATATGTAACTGTATAGATTTCCTCCATCACTAACGCTCTATCTATGCATACAACAATACACTCGACCCAGCAGCGTGGCTGGTCTCTCTGTTTGTAGCAGGGTGCTACTGCCCTCTGGTGTTGACAACAGGAACTGAATGTGTTGAAACTGGGATTTGAGACTAAGGAGTATGTAGACAGAAGGGGACCTGGGTTCAGGCCCGACTCGGGTCCAAGTACTTGTACTTTGAGTGTTTGCTTGAGTCTACCTGGAGTGCCACATGGGTAGGGTTTGTGGTTTTGGGACTTTTTTACTGGTTTGATGAGCCAGACAAGCTCAAACAGGCACAAATAAAGTATTTGAAACCCAGGTCTAGTTCAGACCAAGTGGGTCATGCTAATGCTAACATGCTAACAGTGTCTCCTCTCTCTCTGTCTGCAGGGGAAGGATCTCTGTCTGCAGGGGAAGGATCCTCTCTACGCCCAGGTCAACAAAGGGAAGAAATAAAGAGACACAGTGAACACTGGACACTGGACTGACCAACCAACGCTGACAAACCAACCCGATGTGTGTGTGTGTGTGTGTGTGTTACTCCTCTCAAGCAGCAGCCTGGCCACCCCTCTAACAAAGGATAGAACGCTCCATCTACTCCCTCTACTCTCTTTTCATTCATTCATCTCTCCGTCTCTCTCTCTCTCTCTCTCCCTCCATCAAACGTTGCTAGAGACTATGCTGCCAAAAGGGGACTGGGCCAAGTGTTGTCTCCCTTCCTAACTCAGACAGTGTTATCAGACATGGACCAAATGAGTGTCTGTAGCGAGTGGATCCTGTGGGACGAGGCCGGAATGGTATGCCTGGATCCTTATTTTTGATTAGCCAGTTTATTGGGATCTTGGCATCTGATTGGCTGTTTGGGTGTTTCACCTTCATGTGAGCGTCTGCTGGATGACTATGCAGAAACAGACTCTCTAGGAGCTACTCACACACACACACACACACACACCGACACAGTGTTTTGCCAAATGTCTCTTCTCAGACAGATTCAGAGGGAAGGCTTCAGAGGGAATGGACTCAGCGGGGCATGGATGTTGCCAGCCTAACGGCGGCACCGCCTGGCACGGACGAACATTGCCAAATTACCAGGCACCTCCGCCTTCGGATGGATGTTGCCAAACTAACTGATTCTGTGATTGAACTGCTCATTCTCTATAATAGCTTTTGTACAATATCGATTAAAACAGACAAGGGGAAATTGAGTTTTTATTTTATAAATCCATCAAGACGCTCTACTGTCAGCTCTACTGGAGTTGCAGATTCACATGGCTTTAAGAGACCTGATTGTTGGTTTGCCAAACTCATTTTGTAAATAATAATAATAACAACAACAACAATGATCATTCTGTCCGCAGGACTTCTGTGCCATAAAATAGGCTTCAGTTAGGCTACCAGAAGGTATCAAGCAATACCAACATCTCCTCTGTCTGTCTGTCTGTCCGTCCGTCCGTCTGTCTGTCCAGGTTTCTGTTGCTCTCTCAACCCCTGACGTTGTTTGGTCTATGACCCTATAAGTGTCTTTCCCTAAATCAGACCTCGTCTACACTGCAGTCCTTTGTTGATCAATATCCATGTGCCCTGTAACCTCGTACAGTCATACCATCCTCCTGTCTGTGCGCCATATCATCTCTCCGTCTGAGTGACGGGAGCATTTACCCATCATCACAACCACCCCGGACACTCCCTACAGCTGTATGTCTGTCATCAGCCCCCTAGCCCTGCTCGGCTGTCTGCCTCCATGTCTGTCTGTCTGCCGGTCTATCCGTCCGTCTGTCTCTGCTAGTATTACATCAACTGTGATGCCAATGACTCCCTATTTTATGGCCAGAATCTCTGTGTAATTAGACTTCTCTGGACTGACAACTGATTAATAACGACGTTTGGACAATAGAAGAAGAAGATGAGGAAGTGGACTAAAAAGGGAGAAAAAAATGCTGTTTGATTACGTAACATTTCTAGACATATTTTAACCTTACCTCAGATAGCGGTTTCTTAATGTAAATTGACACATTATTTTTTATCTTTATGAATACAACAGCATTCTACAGTGGATTTTTAGAGGACTTTTATTTTCTGTTGATTGACATCTCCACCATGTATTACAGTTCCTATTAAACACATCCCAATGACAGCTGGTTCCGGGTGATCACTACGCATGTCACGTGTGCGCGCCTAATCTCTTTGTCTTCTCTCACCTGCCTGATAGACACGGGATGGCTTTAATGAAGGTTCAGTAGACTACTTGTATGAATAATATCCTACAGTACACCTGTACTCTATGTTTCTCTAACTAGCCATATTGAGTACACACAACGTATGATTATGTCCACGTTTTTACACAATCCATTTACATCTGTGTTGCTTGTATCTTGTATGGCTTGTGTCTTCTGAATGCAGTTGAAATACACCTGTTCTTGGAATGCTGACAGACTCCTCGAGCTGTCTTATTTCAACATGGGCATAGGCCTACATATATCACTGCCATAGGCACACACAGCAATAGGATATAAGCTATCACGTCCGTGTCATTTACCTGTTTTGCCCGAACATTTGTGATATGACTCAACTGTAATGGCCTATTTCATTGTGGTTGGAAAAACAATCGCGCTTCTATGGCACCAGATACGAGGAATGACACACTGCATGCCGGACAACATTCCTGTTGGATGAGAGCTGTCAGAAAGTGCATCATACACGTTTGCGTTGAACTGCCTTTAGCTCTCGACACCGCTGGACCGGTTTAACTGGACGGACCGTTTCTGCGATGTGCGCGTGAATATTTCTATGAGAGAGAATTCCAACCTGACTTCCATCCTAGAACCAAACCAGCTAAGAAACACATGCGGAGAGAGAGTAGTTCGATGTAAGGTTCTGTAGACCAGTCTAATCCTCTGTTAGAGGGCGAGAACAGTAACATTTTTGCCGGTAGCCTCCTGGACTGTTGACACTGGAGAAAGTTATTCCGAGTTATTGTGTTGACTGTTTTGTGTAACTGCTTGGTGTAAGGACGTTAACGGAACTAGCCAGAATGAGAGGCTGAAGTTGCCACCTGGATAAAGCGAGAATAGAGGTGGAACAAGGCTACCCGTAGCTGTCTGTTGCTGGTTGAATTACGCACGATGGACCAGGTAAACCTTATCTGGTGTTATTACACTTTCAGTACTAAGACTCGTCTCATTCTCTCTCGCGGACACACACAGCGCCGTGCTGTTATAACGTAACCATGGTTCACGAATAGAGTTCCGTGCCACTGTTACATTTTCTATTACTGTATAGTTAGACAGGGAGTTGGCATGATGCCCATGCTTCTTGTCTCAACAACTATTAGTTGGTGGTTCTCCTCTCTGGTTTATTACTAGATGTGGCTGTATTGTTTACCTTCTAAAGTCGATGTCAGCGACCCCGCGGGAAATCTAATTGGCATAATAAAAAATGCCCATCAAAATCTGTCTGTTTAAACTAGAGATATACATTATTATTATTTTGCATGGGCTGTGTCTCAATCCACTACATCCGCCAATGGCGGCCTTCCACATCTGTGGTGGAAGGTGGCTGAGCTACAGCAGGGTTTGTCAGACAATGAGACATCCAAATAAACGGTTTGAGCTACACACTAATGCTCTATGGAATGACGAGAGTCTCGTGAACACGGTGATGTTCTCGGTTTTACTCTATGACCCCCTCAAGCATCATGGGATTAGTCTGAATTCAGTAGCTCTGATCTGCCAACTTCTGTCTGTAGTCTCTGAACAGTTTGGGTGAGATTCTCAGGAACATGTACATGTCGGTTGTTTTGCTCTGGGACCCCCACAAGCCTCACAAGACTATTTGGAAGGCAGCCCTGTGCCAGTTTTAATAATGAATGGATGTGCAGTGCCTTCAGAAAGTATTCATACCCCTTGATTTATTCCACATTATTTTGTGTTACAGGCAGAATTGAAAAAGAATGAAAACAAATGGTTTTCTCATCCATCTACACACACCACACCATAATGACAAAGTGAAAACATGTTTTTAGAAATGTTGGTAAATGTATTGAAAATGAAATACAGAAATATATATAATTTACATAAGTACTCACACCCCTGAGTCAATACTTTGCAGAAGCAACTTTGGCAGCGATTACAGTTCTCTGGGTAAGTCTTTAAGAGCTTTCCACACCTGGATTGCGCAACATTTGCCCATTATTCTTTTCAGAAACTCCAGTGTAGATTTGGGCTTGTGTTTTAGGTTATTGTCCTGCTGAAAGGTGAATTCATCTCCCAGTGCCTAGTGGAAAGCAGACTGAAGCAAGTTTTCCTTTAGGATTTTGCCTGTTCTTAGCTCCATTCCATTTATTTTTTATCCTTTAAAGCTCCCCAGCCCTTAATGATTACAAGCATACCTATAACATGATGCAGCCACCACAATGCTTGAAAATATGGAGAGTGGTAAGTACTCAGTAATGTGTTGTAATGGATTTGCCCCAAACATAACACCTTGTATTCAGGACAAAAAGTGAATTGCTTTGCCACATTTTTTGCAGTATTACTTTAGTGCCTTGTTGCAAACAGGATGCATATTTTGGAATAGACCTTACAGTGAAGTGCTTACTTACGAGCCCCAAACCAACAATGCAGTTTAAAAAAAAAGAAAATACGAATAAGAAATAAAAGTAACAGGTAATTAAAGAGCAGCAGTAAGATAACAATAGCGAGACTAGAATGGGAGAGTGTTCGGTCCTCTTTTTCCTGTAGTCCACAATCATCTCTTTTGTCTTGATCACATTGAGGGAGAGGTTGTTGTCCTGGCACCATATGGCCAGGTCTCTGACCTCCTCCCTATAGGCTGACTTGTTGTTGTCGGTGACTGTTGTATCATCAGCAAACTCAATGATGGTGTTGGAGTCGTGCCTGGCCGTGCAGTCATGAGTGAACAGGGAGTACAGGAGGGGACTGAGCAAGCACCCCTGAGGGGCCCCTGTGTTGAGGATCAGCGTGGCGGATGTGTTGTTACCTACCCTTACGACCTGGGGGCGGCCCATTAGGAAGTCCAGGATCCAGTTGCAGAGGGAGGTGTTTAGTCCCAGGGTCCTTAGCTTATCGATGAGCTTTGAGGGCACGTTGGTGTTGTGCACCGAGCTGTAGTCAATGAATAGCATTCTCACATACAGTGGGGCAAAATTGTAGGATTTTTAATGAATTTATTTGCAAATTATGGTGGAAAATAAGTATTTGGTCAATAACAAAAGTTTATCTCAATACTTTGTTATATACCCTTTGTTGGCAATGACAGAGGTCAAACGTTTTCTGTAAGTCTTCACAAGGTTTTCACACACTGTTGCTGGTATTTTGGCCCATTCCTCCATGCAGATCTCCTCTAGATCAGTGATGTTTTGGGGCTGTTGCTCGGCAACACAGACTTTCAACTCCCTCCAAAGATTTTCTATGGGGTTGAGATCTGGAGACTGGCTAGGCCACTCAAGGACCTTGAAATGCTTCTTACGAAGCCACTCCTTCGTTGCCCGGGGGGTGTGTTTGGGATCATTGTCATGCTGAAAGACCCAGCCATGTTTAATATTCAATGCCCTTGCTGATGGAAGAGGTTTTCACTCAAAATCTCACTATACATGGCCCCATTCATTCTTTCCTTTACACGGATCAGTCGTCCTGGTCCCTTTGCAGAAAAACAGCCCCAGAGCATGATGTTTCCACCCCCATGCTTCACAGTAGGTATGGTGTTCTTTGGATGCAACTCAGCATTCTTTGTCCTCCAAACACGACGAGTTGAGTTTTTACCAAAAAGTTATATTTTGGTTTCATCTGACCATATGACATTCTCCCAATCTTCTTCTGGATCATCCAAATGCTCTCTAGCAAACTTCAGATGGGCCTGGACATGTACTGGCTTAAGCAGGGGGACACATCTGGCACTACAGTATTTGAGTCCCTGGCGGCGTAGTGTGTTACTGATGGTAGGCTTTGTTACTTTGGTCCCAGTTCTCTGCAGGTCATTCACTAGGTCCCCCCCCCCCCCCCCCCCGTGTGGTTCTGGGATTTTTGCTCACCGTTCTTGTGATCATTTTGACCCCACGGGGTGAGATCTTGCGTGGAGCCTAATAATTGCTCCCACAGTTGATTTCTTCAAACCAAGCTGCTTACCTATTGCAGATTCAGTCTTCCCAGCCTGGTGCAGGTCTACAATTTTGTTTCTGGTGTCCTTTGACAGCTCTTTGGTCTTGGCCATAGTGGAGTTTGGAGTATGACTGTTTGAGGTTGTGGACAGGTGTCTTTTATACTGATAACAAGTTCAAACAGGTGCCATTAATACAGGTAACGAGTGGAGGACAGAGGAGCCTCTTAAAGAAGAAGTTACAGGTCTGTGAGAGCCAGAGATCTTGCTTGTTTGTAGGTGACCAAATACTTATTTTCCACCATAATTTGCAAATAAATTCATTAAAAATCCTACAATGTGATTTTCTGGATTTTTTCTACTCATTTTGTCCGTCATAGTTGACGTGTACCTATGATGAAAATTACAGGCCTCTCTCATCTTTTTAAGTGGGGGAACTTGCACAATTGGTGGCTGACTAAATACTTTTTTGCCCCACTGTAAGTGTTCCTTTTGTCCAGGTGGGAAAGGGCAGTGCTGAGTGCAGTAGAGATTGCATCATCTGTGGATCTGTTAGGGCAGTATGCAAATTGGAGTGTGTCTAGGGTTTCTGGGATAATGGTGTTGATGTGAGCTATGACCAGCCTTTCAAAGCACTTCATGGCTATAGATGTGCTATGGGTCGGTAGTTATTTAGGCAGGTTACCTTAGTGTTCTTGGGCACAGGGACTATGGTGGTCTGCTTAAAACATGTTGGTATTACAGACTTGGACAGGGAGAGGTTGAAAATGTCAGTGAAGACACTTCCCAGTTGGTCAGCGCATGCTCGCAGTATACGCCCTGGTAATCCGTCTGGCCCTGTGAATGTTGACCTGCTTAAAAGTCTTACTCACGTCGGCTGCGGAGAGCGTGATCACACAGTCTTCCGGAACAGCTGGTGCTCTCATGCATGTTTCAGTGTTATGTGCCTCGAAGCGAGCATAGAAGCAGTTTAGCTCATCTGGTAGGCTCGTGTCACTGGGCAGCTCTCGGCTGTGCTTTATTTGTAGTCTGTAATGATTTGCAAGCCCTGCCACATCCGACGAGCCTCAGAGCCGGTGTGGTACAATTCGATCTTAGTCCTGTATTGACGCGTTGCCTGTTTGATGGTTTGTCGGAGGGCATAGCAAGATTTCTTATAAGCTTCCGGGTTAGAGTCCCGCTCCTTGAAAGCGGCAGCTCTAGCCTTTAGCTCAGTGCAGATGTTGCCTGTAATCCATGGCTTCTGGTTGGGGTATGTACGTATGGTCACTGTGGGGACGACGTCATCAACGCACTTATTGATGAAGACAATGACTGATGTGGTATACTCCTCAATGCCATCGGAGGAATCCCAAAACATACATATTCCAGTCTGTGCTAGCAAAACAGTCCTTTAGCTTAGCATCTGCTTCATCTGACCACTTTTTTATTGATCGAGTCACTGGTGCTTTTTGCTTGTAAGCAGGAATTAGGAGGCTAGAATTATGGTCAGATAAATGGAGGGCAAGGGAAAGCTTTGTATGCGTCTCTGTGTGTGGAGTATAGGTCGTCCAGGATTTTTTTCCTCTGGTTGTACATTTAACATGCTGATAGAAATTTGGTAAGACCGATTTAAGTTTCCCTGCATTAAAGTCCCCGGCCACTAGGAGCGCTGCCTCTGGGTGAGCGTTTTCCTGTTTGCTTATGGCGGAATACAGCTCATTCAGTGCGGTCTTAGTTCCAGCATCAGTCTGTGGTGGTATGTAAACAGCTACGAAAAAATACAGATGAAAACTCTCTAGGTAGATAGTGTGGTCTACAGCTTATCATGAAATACTCTACCTCAGGCGAGCAAAACCTCAAGACTTCCTTAGGTATCGTGCACCAGCTGTTATTTACAAAAATACATAGTCACCCACCCCTTGTCTTACCAGATATCGCTGTTCAATCCGTATAACCAGACAGCTGTATGTTGATAATGTCATTGTTCAGCCACGACTCCGTGAAGCATAAGATATTACAGTTTTGAATGTCCTGTTGGTAGTTTAATCTTCCACGCAGGTCATCGATTTTATTTTCCAAAGATTGAAAAGATTGCTAGCAGAATGGAAGGCAGTGGGGGTTTATTCGAGCGCCCACGAATTCACAGAAGGCAGCCCGCCCTCCGGCCCCTTTTTCTCTGTCTTCTCTTTAAGCAAATGACGGGGATCTGGGCCTGTTCCAGGGAGTATGTCATTCACGTAGGGCTCGTCAGACTCGTTAAAGGAAAAAAAGGATTCTGCCAGTTTGTGGTGAGTAATCACAGTTCTGATGTCCAGAAGTTATTTTCGGTTATTAGAGACGATAGCAAAAACATTATGTACAAAATAAGCAAAAAAAAAAGAAGTTGCAAAGAAAAAAACAACAACAGACAATTGGATAGGAACACGTAAAACGTCATCCTTCTTTTCCGGCGCCATCATTGATCTCATGGTGAAATCCCTGAGCGGTTTCCTTCCTCTCCGGCAACTGAGTTAGGAAGGGCACCTGTATCTTCGTAGTGGCTGGGTGTATTGATACACCCTCCAAAGTGTAATTAATAACTTCACCATGCTCAAAGGGATATTCAATGTCTACTTTTTTTTACCCATCTACCAATAGATGCCCTTCTTTGTGAGGCATTGGGAAATCTCCCTGGTCTTTGTGGAGGAATCTCTGTTTGATATTCACTGCTCGACTGAGGGACCTTACAGGAAATCTTGTTAAACACTATTATTGCACACCGAGTGAGTCCATGCACCTTAATATGTGACTTGTTAAGCACATTTTTACTCCTGAACTTATTTAGGCTTGCCATAACAAGGGGGTTGAATAGTTACAGTTGAAGTCGGAAGTTTACATACACTTAGGTTGGAGTCATTAAAACTCGTTTTTCAACCACCACAAATTTCTTGTTAACAAACTATAGTTTTGGCAAGTCGGTTAGGGCATCTACTTTGTGCATGATACTAGTAATTTTTCCAACAATTGTTTACAGACAGCTTATTTCATTTATAATTCACTGTATCACAATTCCAGTGGGTCAGAAGTTTACATACACAGAGTTGACTGTGCCTTTAAACAACTTGGAAAATTCCAGAAAATTATGTAATGGCTTTAGAAGCTTCTGATTGACATAATTTCAGTCAATTGGAGGTGTACCTGTGGATGAATTTCAAGGCCTACCTTCAAATTCAGTGCCTCTTTGCTTGAAATCATGGGAAAAATCAAAAGAAGTCAGCCAAGACCTCCGAAAACATTGTATACCTCCACAAGTAAGGTTCATCCTTGGGAGCAATTTTCAAACGCCTGAAGGTACCATGACTTCAACTGTATTGACTCAAGACATTTCAGCTTTTCATTTTTTATTAAATTGAAAATAAATATAAAAAAACATTATTCCACTTTAACATTATGGAGTATTGTGTTTAAGCCAGTGACAAAAAATCTAAATGTAATACATTTTAAATTCAGGCTGTAACGCATCAACATGTGAAAAAAGTCAAGGGGTGTGAATACCTTCTGATGGCGCTATATACACGGTGTACATGACATTAAGAACACTTTCCATGACAGACTGATTAGTTGAATTCAGGTGAAAGCTATGATCCCTTATTGATGTCACTTGTTAAGTTCACTTCAATCAGTGTGGATGAAGGGGAGGAGAACGGTTAAAAACATTTTTATTTTTGACAATTGAGGCATGGATTGAATGGTTAAGACAAAATATTTAAGTGCCTTTTAACGGGGTATGGTATTAGGTGCCAGGCGCACCGGTTTGTGTCAAGAACTGCAATGCTGCTGGGTTTTTCATGCTCAACAGTGTCCTGTGTATATCAAGAATGGTCCACCAGCAAAAGGACATCCAGCCAACTTGACACTGTTGGGAGCATTGGAGTCAACATGGGCCAGCATCCCTGTGTAACGCTTTGACTCCTTGTATACGAATCGAGGCTATTCAGAACACCAAAGTTGGGGGCGGGGGGATTAACAATAATAATATCCTCTCAGATATAAACTCAGCAAAAAAAGCAAAAATCCTTTCACTGTCAACTGCGTTTATTTTCAGCAAACTTAACATGCGTTAATATTTGTATGAACATAACAAGATTCAACAACTGAGACATAAACTGAACAAGTTTCACAGACATGTTACTAACAGAAATGGAGTAATGTGTCCCTGAACAAAGGGGGAGTCAAAATCAAAAGTAACAGTCAGTATCTGGTGTGGCCACCAGCTGCATTAAGTACTGCAGTGCATCTCCTCCTCATGGACTGCATCAGATTTGCCAGTTCTTGCTGTGAGATGTTACCCCACTCTTCCACCAAGGCACTGCAAGTTCCCGGACATTTCTGGGGGGAATGGCCCTAGCCCTCATCCTCCGATCCAACAGGTCCCAGACATGCTCAATGGGATTGAAACCCGGGCTCTTCACTGGCCATGGCAGAACACTGACATTCCTGTCTTGCAGGAAATCATGCACAGAACGAGCAGTATGGCTGGTGGCATTGTCATGCTGGAGGGTCATGTCAGGACGAGCCTGTAGGAAGGGTACCACATGTGGGAGGAGGATGACTTCCATGTAACGCACAGCATTGAGATTGCCTGCAATGACAACAAGTTCAGTCCGATGATGCTGTGACACACCGCCCCAGATCATGACGGACCCTCCACCTCCAAATCGATCCCGCTCTAGAGTACAGGCCCGGTGTAACGCTCATTCCTTCGACGACAAACGTGAATCCGACCATCATCCGTGGTGAGACAAAACCGCTACTCATCAGTGAAGAGCACTTTTTGCCAGTCCTGTCTGGTCCAGCGACGGTGGGTTTGTGCCCATAGGCAACGTTGTTGCCGGTGATGTCTGGTGAGGACCTGCCTTACAACAGGCCTACAAGCCCTCAGTCCAGCCTCTCTCAGCCTATTGTGGACAGTCTGAGCACTGATGCAGGGATTGTGTGTTTCTGGTGTAACTCGGGCAGTTGTTGTTGCCATCCTGTTCCTGTCCCGCAGGTGTGATGTTCGGATGTACCGATCCTGTGCAGGTGTTGTTACAAGTGGTGTGCCACTGCAAAGACGATCAGCTGTCCGTCCTGTCTCCCTGTAGTGCTGTCTTCGGCGTCTCACAGTATGGACATCTGCAGTCCTCATGCCTCCTTGCAGCATGCCTAAGGCACGTTCACACAGATGAGCAGGGTGTTTTTCAGAGTCAGTAGAAAGGCCTCTTTAGTGTCCTAAGTTTTCATAATTGTGAGTCTTAAGAGGAATATTAATAAATGACACATTATTTAGTGCAGGTAAGAGCAACACTTTTTGTAATAACTTCTGATTTGATTTTAAATCTCTGTATTTGTCTCTCAGTGTGTGTGTATGGATGGCAGAAATATGATGTGGTATAGCAGGACAGAGAGATTCATGCTAAAGCTGGCTACTGGGTTTCTATTGGCATTTTTGTTGCCAATGGCAGTTGTGCACTCCGCCTTGAAAGTTATCTAGGAGGAACACTGGATGATCCTGTCACTTAGTTTGTTTTATCTTATCTTGTGTTGATTTAGACTATGAAGAGAGAGAGAGTGGGACAGTTAGGAAGGGCTCAAAGATAACCTGTGATTTGAAATTCAATTATGAAATCCTTTCTCCTGAGGTACCTGTTTTCCACCCATCTCACCCCTTCCCCTCCTTTATCTCTCTCTTAGGAAGAAGATCTGGACTTCAAGTCCTTGAGGGCAAAGTTCCAGGATGAGGAAGTGCTGCTGAAGCAGCCAAGGACCAAACCTGCCCTTCCTGTGAAACCTAAAGTCCTGTCCCCTCCTCACAGCCCAACAAACTCCCTTCCTTCCTTCAGCCCCACATCACACACACCCTCCAACTCACGCAGCCTAACGCCCGGAGCTCGACCCTCCCTCCTCACCTCCCTCCAGGGGAAGGGTGACATCGCACCCCGAGTCATCTTCAAGGAGAAGGAGAAGAAGGTAAAGGGAAAAGACAAGAATGAGGGGAAGGTGAAATTACTAGGTAAAAAGAAGGCAGAGGTTGACAAAGAAAAGGCAGATAGAGAGATGAATGGCGGGAAAGATGATGTAGAAGATCTGCTGGACCAGAAACAGAAGACAGAGGCAGACCTAGTCATGAAGAACAAGAAGGTGTCCCTGCTGTCCCCTAGGGGGTTTAAGGGGGGTAGTGTCGAGCTGGAAGATGCTTCGCCACCGCCCATATATGCAACAGTAAAGAAGAAGGGTTTTCGGGGCATCGGGAAGCCTGTGAAATCAGGGAAGAAAGGGAAAAATGAGTTTCCTCCTCTCCCCATGTTGGACATAGCCAGCCCAGACATGGCTGCCCCTGAACCTTTCATCGCTCTAACAACCTTCAGAACCCCATCACCCCATGCTAATATACCCACACCAACTGCCCTCATCCCACCGGCCCCAGCAGCTCACATTACCCTCTTACCCCTTGCCCCGAAACCTGCCCCAATACTAGATGCCCTCTTACCCTCTGAGCTGTTACCCTCCACCCTGATGCCTGCACCAGCAGCTGAAACCATTACAGTCGCTACACCACCCGACCCCATCCCCATTCCAATGATCCCCGACCCTCCTATCGTTGAGCCCATCCCAGCCCCCACCCTTTCTGTATTGGTTCCCCCCAGCCCTACCCCTTCCCCTGTTCCTGCCCTACCCAGCCCGGTACCAACTCCCCCAGTCACCCCTAACCCCTCTGCTATCCCCACCTTACCACCACCCACTATAGCCACCCCACGTCGACCTGCTATTGCCAGGCCACCCCCACCCGCTGACCCTACCCCCTCTCCACCTCCAGCTCCTGAACTTGTACCTGAACCTGAGTCTGTAGTAGTGGATGCTGCTATTGTAGTCGAGGCCTCTGCCTCTCCACCTCCCTCTCACACCCCGCTTCCCCCAGCGGTGGACCCCCCAGTCACACCCCCGTCCCCCAGCCTGAGAGCCTCGTGTCGGTCCAGGAACGACCACTCTCAGCCCTGTCGGCTCTAGGGCGAGCAGAGGAAATGAGTCCACCAAAAAAAAGAGGAACAGAGATCATCTTTAATGCTCTGGAGAAGGCCAAGAGAAAGTTTGGCAGGTGCACAGTATACCTTTAATACATACACATTAACGTTAACATCAACTATTCTAACATATTATCCTGACATATTATCCTGACATATTATCCTGACATATTATCCTGACATATTATCGACATATTATCCTAACATATTATCCTGACATATTATCCTAACATATACTGTGTCAGTCAGACAGGGAATCAGGTGATGTTGACAGTTTGTTTACAAATTGATTAGCGTTTCCTGTCCATTGCTCATACCCCAGTCGCTTTAGATAAGAGTCTGTTAAATAACCATATTGTTATTATTACCACCTAATTAACTCCATCTCTTTTCCCCCAGCCCTTTGACCACACCCACCATAGAGGACCAACCCCCACTCCCCCACAAATCCCTCCCTGAGCTCCCACCAATCGACTACAATGACCAGGCCGGGGCGGGGCCCCCTACACCCCTGAAACCGTCCCTGGTCAACAGTGTGGACGTTAGTAAGTGTCTGCATCTCTCTTTCCCTAAGGCCCTTGTTCTCTCTCTTCCTCGCTCTTTCTTTCATTCTATATATCTCTCCTTTTTCTGTTCACTCTACTTTTGTACTCACTCTGAACATGAAGTACACAGGAGTGCAGCTCACCCCTACACCCTAGGTAAGACTTTGCATGTTGGAATGGTTTAGATATCTTAAGAGGGTGTCAGCTAGGTTGGTATGCAGGAGGTCAGGTATGCTGCTGGATCTAGGCTGCCAGAGAGTCCCTGGCCTGCAGTAGGCGTTATGTGGTTGTTGTTGCAACGCTGTAGACACGGAACAACAGAGAAGGTCGAATACCTCTCTGTGCCAGACACATCTTTGTCTTGAGGAGGGCTGAGGGGAGGAGGATGGGGAAGCAGGGTTGGGTAGGTTACTTTCTAAATGTAATCCATTACAGTTACTAGATACCTGTCCAAAATAGTTATCAGTAACATAATTTTTGATTACCCCAAACTCAGTAATGTAATCTGATTACTTTCAGTTACTTTTGGATTACTTCCCCCTTAAACAACATTAGAATAAGACAAAAAGGATCCATGAAACGCATTTGGTGTGTCATCATAGTGGTCTCTGACTTGGTCTCTCTCAGGTGGAAAAAACGTAAAACTTGCGCTTTTTTCAATGCTGAATTGAATGTCATAATTTATTTTTTCGCAAACATACTTCCTGAATTGAAAAGTAATTCAAGAAGTTAGCATCGAGTTTTTCAAAAGTATCTGTAATCTGATTACAATATTTGAACTGGTGACATAACCGATTACAGTTAGTTTTGAAAACATGAGATTACATTTAACTGATTACATTAAATAAGTTACTCCCCAACCCTGTGGGGAAGTGAGGAGGAGGAGGAAAGGGGGAGGAAGAGAGTGGGAGAGTAGGGCATAGGTGAGGAGGAGAAGGGGGAGAGTAAGGTGTAGGTGAGGAGGAGAAGGGGAGAGTAGGGCGTAGGTGAGGAGGAGAAGGGGGAGAGTAGGGGGCGAGGTGAGGAGGAGGGGGAGAGTAGGGCGTAGGTGAGGAGGAGAAGGGGGAGAGTAGGGCGTAGGTGAGGAGGAGAAGGGGAGAGTAGGGCGTAGGTGAGGAGGAGAAGGGGGAGAGTAGGGTGTAGGTGAGGAGAAGAAGGGGAGAGTAGGGCGTAGGTGAGGAGGAGAAGGGGGAGAGTAGGGCGTAGGTGAGGAGAAGAATGGGAGAGTAGGGGCGTAGGTGAGGAGAAGAAGGGGAGAGTAGGGCGTAGGTGAGGAGGAGAAGGGGGAGAGTAGGGCGTAGGGTGAGGAGGAGAAGGGGGAGAGTAGGGCGTAGGGTGAGGAGGAGAAGGGGGAGTAGGGCGTAGGTGAGGAGAAGAAGGGGAGAGTAGGGCGTAGGTGAGTAGGAGAAGGGGAGAGTAGGGCGTAGGTGAGGAGGAGAAGGGGGAGAGTAGGGCGTAGGTGAGGAGAAGAAGGGGGAGAGTAGGGCGTAGGTGAGGAGAAGAAGGGGGAGAATAGGGAGAGTAGGGCATAGGTGAGGAGGAGAAGGGGAGAGTAGGGCGTAGGTGAGGAGGAGAAGGGGGAGAGTAGGGCGTAGGTGAGGAGAAGAAGGGGGAGAGTAGGGAGAGTAGGGCGTAGGTGAGGAGGAGAAGGGGGAGAGTAGGGCATAGGTGAGGGGAAGGGAAGAGTAGGACGGAGAAAGAGAGGTATTTAAACTATCTTTGGTGTGTCACTATGGGGCAGTGTTTCTGTCAAAGTTAGCATGACTGGGTGCTGCTGCCAATGTCTTGTGTTCTAACTCTCTTGTTGGTGATGATTACATCGTTTTAATTTGAGGAATGTAGTTATCAGTTAAGCAGAGTGTTCCTCCCGGCTGACCTAGTGAACAGGCCAGTTCAACCACTCAGACTCTCGCTTCACGGCATTGCACTACAACAAAACAACAACCTACACACTGTCGTTTTCACTGCTTTATCTTTCTTAGTATTGAATAGGTTTGGGCTGTATCCACATTTTCATACCTTCATACCGTTCCTGTACCATACCAGGGTATACAGTGTTACCAGCAGTACACACAAGGGGCTCTATTTCTTTCCAAATGCTAAAAAAATATTATTATAATTTTTAAAAATGAAGCATAGAACAAATTTAGGCAGCAG
Source organism: Oncorhynchus nerka (assembly GCF_034236695.1). NCBI lineage: Eukaryota > Metazoa > Chordata > Actinopteri > Salmoniformes > Salmonidae > Oncorhynchus > Oncorhynchus nerka. The sequence goes on from NC_088412.1 coordinate 32,151,043, forward strand.
GGATCTTGATCCAGGAGGGGATTGATTGTCTCTGCTGTAACCAAGTAGTTTGATCTTGCAAGCGAGCCACTTGCTAGCAAGGTTTACCATCACATTTTACAGTGTAGAAATAGGCAGGGTTTATGACTGGCTGTGGTAACTATTGACGACCCAGGAGCCCTGCGCTGGAGATCATTTAATTGGCACATCTTAGTTAACTTGTAGTGTTAAGCAGCGGTATAGCACACACAGCCCAAGCTTCATACTGTCAAAATACCCTGGTATACTGTATATATGGTATACATGCCCAAGCCTTATATTGAACCCTTTTCTCTCTCTCTTTCTCTCTCTCTCTTTAGGGCAGGCGTTTCCTGTGTTGGAGAGGATAGCAGGGGACGTGATACCAGACCTGTTGGAGGCACCCCCTCCTCTCTCGAGGAGGTGCCTTCCGGAGGCCTCCACCCTGCGACCCCTGCAAGAGAAACCCCTCCGACTCCACTCCATGAACCTGACTGCCCATGGTACATCCTACCCACCTCCTCTCACTGGACATGTTCTGTCACTAAAGAGCTCCACAGCAGTGTGTTCACAAACCACAGTAGCAAACCACATTACATTGCACACAGACAAACATATCTCACACACACACAAACATATCTCTCACACACACACACACACACACACACACACACACACACACACACACACACACACACACACACACACACACACACACACACACACTAATAAACTGGGAAACTAAAAGAGAAAGGATAGAGTAGTTATCAGTGTGTGGTTCTTCATGTTGGGTAACTATCTGTCTCTCTTTTCAGCTGGGGAAATTCCTGCTCCTCTAGAGTTCTCCGTAGCCGGTCCTGCTCTCGACGTTCCCGAGTTTGAGGATGTAGGGTTGGAGCTTCTGAAATTGGAAGCCCTAGAAATCCAGCCTGCAGACTTGGTGGAGATAGAGGGGTCAGAATGGGGGAATGGAGAATATGGTGACAACATTCCAGAGACAGTGCTTCTAAAGCAGGAGATTCTGGAAGAGGGGGAGGGGCTTCCAGAATTCGAGGACCACAGAGTTCCAGAATCAGAACCGGTGGTCGAGGTTCCATTGGGGGTTCGGGTAGAGTTTATCCAAGAAACTGTCCCTGCCTCCCCTTCCAGCCAGGACCCCCAGCCAGAGGCAAGGTAACACAACCAGCTAACTCTTACTCTCTCTCAAACGTACCCCATTCTTGCCTTAAAAAGAACACATGCAGCTCCCGTTCTCTACTAGAATTAGTGTTCTATGTCATGTTCTTGTCCCTGACTGACCGTTCCACACCCCCACCCCTCCAGAGCAGAGACAGAAGACGGCACCTCTGAGAGCTGTGACAAAGCCAATGAAGACATGCCCTCAGCCAAACAGAAGGTCAAGGGTCAACCCACCAAGAAGAAGAAGGAACCAAAGAGTAAGACACGGGAACCTTACATTAAGTTCTCACTCAGATACCACCCACCAGCATGAGAGTTTCTAGCTGTGGGTGTGAATCTGTGAGATGAGGTCAGATGTTGAGGATGTGTGTACTGTATGTAATGTTATGTAGGCCAGTGTCTCTAGCAGTGAAGCTGATATGTGTGTTTATCTCTTTTCTCCCATTGACCCTAGACAGACTGGCATTGCTACCGCTCTCATTGATTTGATCTTATCTAGCCATAACTGCATCCAATAAGATGAACTAACATAAAATATGTTTTCAGATGTCAACATGTTTTCTTAGCTATTTATCTTCCGGTTATCTTTTCACAGACCCGTATACTGAGACTCAGCCTCCGGTAAGGAAGATTCTTTTGATTGGTTGATAGCTTAATATTTGCCCATGTTTGACCCAGGTCTCTGTTACACACAGTAAAAGCTCCTCTATCTGTCAGACACTTCTCTGCATCCATCCTGTGGGAATCGAATCACCCAGTGAAGATCTTATCAGACATGACCCTCATCTTCCTATTGTTTTCAGACTAAAGGAACATCCAGGGGTGGCTGGTCTTTTAAGAGGCCTGCTCCGGAAAACCCAGAGGAGAAAGATATGAAGAAGAAAGAAAAACAACATCTGGAGAAGGAGAAGAAAGAGCAGAAAGAGAGAGAGAAGAAGGAGCAGAAAGAGAGAGAGAAGAAGGAGCAGAAAGAGAGAGAGAAGAAAGACAATGAGATGAAGAAGTTTAAGGTGAGAAACCCTTAGAGGAGGGGAGAGCGGAATAGTGTTGTCGGTAGTAGAAACCCGTGTGATTTCATTCCTTCAAGATGGTAGATTAACTGAACATCATGGCTACACGGTAGTAACTTCACTTATCATAGAGCGATGTATTCACATGGGTAACTTTCATTTTTGAGCCAAACTCCCAATGACGTCTATGAACGATTTTCGCAGAAGTCACTGATGGATCTCAAGTCTGATTACTAACGACAAGAGAGGGAGTGGGATTTAATAGGAAACGTCATACAACCCTAACCCAAGTGTTGCTAGTACACACAGTGCACACTACACTACAACGCTCAGTAACACAGATGAATACACAGGGTGATATCAACAGTAGCAGCCCCTCTAGCAGAGTAGGACATTCATGTCAAGCCCAGCTGGATTAACAGATTTACGTTGCATTCATCGCACTCTACAGTCAATACAGCATGGGACCGCTGAGAGTATGTTTTCACTGTGTGTGCATTGCCTGCGTGCGTATGCAGATAACAGGGCAGGAGGAGGCTATCTATCAGGCTACAGTGACGGTGGCATCTAAAGGACGTAAGGACGACCTGGCTGTGAAGAATAGGGACATCGTCAGCATCATACGGACCACAAACTGCCCCAAAGGAAAATGGCTAGCCAGGGACAGCACTAATACATGTAAGTTACACACCTACCTAACCCCTGACCTCTGACCTCTACACAAATACAGATGGGCATAAAATGAGGCAAATAGTTCAACATCTACAGTAGTTGCTTGATTGTGGGATTCCAGACAGGTTGTTGTGTTGTCATTACTTGAAGACCTACTGTATGTGAAAACAGCCTTGCAGATGGATTCAACATGTATGTGTGTTTACAAACTATCTGTGTGTATAGATGGGTACATCTCAGTTATAGCAGGTGTATTCAACATGTATGTGTGTTTACAAACTATCTGTGTGTGTAGATGGGTACATCTCAGTTATAGCAGGTGTATTCAACATGTATGTGTGTTTACAAACTATCTGTGTGTGTAGATGGGTACATCTCAGTTATAGCAGGTGTATTCAACATGTATGTGTGTTTACAAACTATCTGTGTGTATAGATGGGTACATCTCAGTTATAGCAGGTGTAGTTAGTGTTTTATCTATGTGTGTATAGATGGGTACATCTCAGTTATAGCAGGTGTAGTTAGTGTTTTATCTATGTGTGTATAGATGGGTACATCTCAGTTATAGCAGGTGTAGTTAGTGTTATATATATGTGTGTGTAGATGGGTACATCTCAGTAATAGCAGGTGTAGTTAGTGTTATATATATGTGTGTATAGATGGGTACATCTCAGTAATAGCAGGTGTAGTTAGTGTTATATCTATGTGTGTATAGATGGGTACATCTCAGTAATAGCAGGTGTAGTTAGTGTTATATATATATGTGTGTATAGATGGGTACATCTCAGTAATAGCAGGTGTAGTTAGTGTTATATATATGTGTGTATAGATGGGTACATCTCAGTAATAGCAGGTGTAGTTAGTGTTTTATCTGTGTGTGTATAGATGGGTACATCTCAGTTATAGCAGGTGTAGTTAGTGTTATATATATGTGTGTATAGATGGGTACATCTCAGTTATAGCAGGTGTAGTTAGTGTTTTATCTGTGTGTGTATAGATGGGTACATCTCACTGAGCCAGGTGGAGCTGGACATTAAGGAGATGTTGGAGCTGGGGAAGAAGGCTTCTCATGCCATCAGCCATAAGGACAGCAGTACTGTGGTAGAACAGGGAGGAGAGCTGGCCAGGATGGGCAACAGGACTTCCAATCACTACCCACTACAGGACGATACAGGCAGCTGTAAGTACTCCGCTGTCCACAGTTATTCATTTAGTGCACGTTCACACAAGTCATATTGTGGATCCAAATGACATGTATCCCTTTCCCGCAATCAATGACCGAAGCACCCTCTATTTTTCATGATTAATAAAGATTATTTCAAAGAATCCGATGAAAATCTTGTGTTTCTATGTCAAACAATTTTATTACATTTCTAGTCTTCTGAGATGTATATAAAGTGTCATTTTGGATGCAAACTCAAAATTGAATATCTGACATGGTACAGGTGTCATCTGTTTTTTTTCAGCCCATAACCACGTGTGTGAGGTGTTTCAATGTAGATTTGTTAAAGGCTACCAAGAAACACTGCAGTCAAAAGTGAAACTGTGTGTGTTCTCCCTCAGTTACAGACGACAGTGAGGAGTGGATGAATGATGACGATGAACCTCTCTCCTACCCCATGGAGGAAGATCCTACAGAGAGGTCAGTGCACACTGCAATGTTAACTGTTTGAACAGGCATGTTTAGATGTGGGAACTATTCAACAGGGGCCCGATCCCGATTTAGGAATTGACGTCTTTCCTACGCACTTCTCAGTATTTGATATTCAGACGTAACTTTTTCAGTCACTTAATACGCTCTGCAGGTGTGGCTACCCTGCTCACTCTGAATACATTACATTCAAACGCTGAAAACCCTCCCACTTGCTGGCCAACAGAGTTTCTCATGGAGTCTCCATTCAGTACATTTATCTTAAGCCATCCCTTTCCAGTGTACCTTTAATTCAAATTTTGTCGACAGTCTCAATAACTTATCCAGTTGAAGTCGGAAGTTTACAGACACCTTAGCCAAATACATTTAAACTCAGTTTTTCACAATTCCTGACATTTAATCCTAGTAAAAATCCCCTGTCTTAGGTCAGTTAGGATCACCACTTTATTTTAAGAATGTGAAATGTCAGAATAATAGTAGAGAGGATTTATTTCAGCTTTTATTTCTTTCATCACATTCCCAGTGGGTCGGAAGTTTACATACACTCAATTAGTATTTGGTAGCATTGCCTTGAAATTGTTTAACTTGGGTCAAACATTTTGGGAAGCCTTCCACAAGCTTCCCACAATAAATTGGGTGAATTTTGGCCCATACCTCCTGACAGAGCTAGTGTAACTGAGTCAGGTTTGTAGCCCTCCTTGCTTGCACACGCTTTTTCAGTTCTGCACACACATTTTCTATAGGTTTGAGGTCAGGACTTTGTGCTGGCCACTCCAATACCTTGACTTCGTTGTCCTTAAACCATTTTGCCACAACTTTGGAAGTATGCTTGGGGTCATTCTCCATTTGGAAGACCCATTTGCGACCAAGCTTTAACTTCCCGACTGATGTCTTGAGATGTTGCTTCAATATATCCCCATAATTTTCTTTCCTCATGATGCAATCTATTTTGTGAAGTGCACCAGTCCCTCCTGCAGCAAAGCACCCCCACAACATGATGCTGCCACCCCTGTGCTTCACGGTTGGGATGGTGTTCTTTCAGCTTGCAAGCTTCCCCCTTTTTCCTCCAAACATAACGATGGTCATTATGGCCAAACAGTTCTATTTTTGTTCCATCAGACCAGAGGACATTCTTCCAAAAAGTATGATCTTTGTCCCCATGTGCAGTTGCAAACCCCAGTCTGTTTTATTTATGGTGGTTTTGGAGCAGTGGCTTCTTCCTTGCTGAGCGGCCTTTCAGGTTATGTCGATATAGGACTCATTTTACTGTTGATATAGATACTTTTGTACCTGTTTCCTCCAGCATCTTCACAAGGTCCTTTGCTGTTGTTCTGGGATTGATTTGCACTTTTTGCACCAAAATACATTCATCTCGAGGAGACAGAACACGTCTCCTTCCTGAGCGGTATGACGGCTGCGTGGTCCCATGGTGTTTATACTTGCGTACTATTGCTTGTACAGATGAACGTGGTACCTTCAGGCATTTGAAAATTGCTCCCAAGGATGAACCAGACTTGTGGAGGTCTACAATCTTTTTTTCTGTCGCCTCGGCTGATTTCTTTTGATTTTCCCTTGATGTCAAGCAAGGAGGCACTGAGTTTGAAGGTAGGCCTTGAAATACATCCACAGGTACACCTCCAATTGACTCAAATGATGTCAATTAGCCTATCAGAAGCTTCTAAAGCCATGATATCATTTTCTGGAATTTTCCAAGCTGTTTAAAAGGCACAGTCAACTTAGTGTATGTAAACTTCTGACCCACTGGAATTGTGATACAGTGAATTATAAGTGAAATAGTCTGTAATCAATTGTTGGAAAAATGACTTGTGTCATGGACAAAGTAGATGTCCTAACCGACTTGCCAAAACGATCGTTTTTTAATTAACAATCAATTTGTGGAGTGGTTGAAAAACGAGTTTTAATGACTCCAACCTAAGTAAGTGTATGTAAAGTTCTGACTTCAACTGTACATGGGGAGATGGGGTTCAGAATATAGGGATGAATGAAAGAGTACCATCACCTCGGCAGGTTCAGCCCTACAGAAACATATAGCTTGGATCTCCAGATTTGATCCATGCAAATTCTGAAGGCAAACAATTCAAATTTGGAATAATAATAATAATACTGTTTCACATTTGTCACATTTGTCTCCAGGGACCATAAGGAATAATCATCGAAGACAATTGCTATGCATATTTAAAATTCCCTTCTCCAAACGGATTGCTCATTTACCCAGCTCATCAATTTATACATAACAGTGCATGGAGAATGCTGTTATTTCTATTTGAAGAAATAAAGTAGATGCTTTCTCCACTTTTAACCGGCAGTTTCGCACCGACCTTATTCATGTTTTCCTCGAGCGTAAAGGTGGTGGAATTATGAGGGAATTAAATCCAGGTCAGAATACAGTGTATCTGTAGACACACCTCCCTCTGCCACGCCTTCATTTATTAGAGCTCCACCTGAAATGAATAGTGGGTGAATTTGCATGCTATTCTCATGCTTAAGTAGGCCATCATTGTAAAGAAGAATGTGTTTTCAACTGACTTGCCTAGTTCAATAAATGTGTAAAACATAAAAAAGTACGTTTAAGGTCAGAATAGAATAGAGAAAAGCTCATAAAAAGGGAATCAGGTTCACTTTACGTGTGATTAACTCTGGTCGGAATCGGGGCCCAGGGGAGTGTTATGGTGAAGGCTATCACAGTGGGGACTATTGTCCTTTGATGTCAGGAACTTTGAATCTGCATGACATCACTATTCTCTTCTGCAGTGGCCACATCCAAACAATCTCCATGACGGGTGAGTCAAGCCACTAGGTTTCAATGATCTATCAATGAGCCATGACTGACCTCAGCTTCCTGCATGTTCTGCTTATCTTTTCTTCTCCTTTTTAAATACCTAAAATACCTTTGGCTGATTACATCTGTTATTGTTTGCATTATTGTGTGTGTGTTTACTTCCTCCAGGAAGCAGAGAGCTTAGCATCCACCACAAACAAACACAGAATTACACCACCATAGATGGAATGGATATGCAGTGAGTCATGCACACACACAGATAATAAGACAAGGATTTTAATAGTATTAACAATATTCTATCCATTAGCTAGCATTTCTCCCGTCTGATGTCTGTCTGTTCTGCAGGGTGAAACATGAAGCACTTCAGAAGCTGGCCACTTTCTTCCACAAACCTGTTGTAGAGGAACCCATCAGGAGGTACATACAGTATAATTGCACACACACACACACAGATGAAGGTAAAGGTGAATTAATGTTTCCTTTGATGCTTACCTCTTGTGTTTTGTTTTCTTCTCCTCCCCATCTCTCTCTTTCTTCTCCTCCCCTTCTGTTTCTTCTCCTCTCCATCTCTCTCTTTCTTCTCCTCCCCTTCTGTTTCTTCTCCTCTCCATCTCTCTCTTTCTTCTCCTCTCCATCTCTCTCTTTCTTCTCCTCCCCTTCTGTTTCTTCTCCTCTCCATCTCTCTCTTTCTTCTCCTCTCCATCTCTCTCTTTCTTCTCCTCTCCATCTCTCTCTTTCTTCTCCTCCCCTTCTGTTTCTTCTCTTCTCCATCTCTCTCTTTCTTCTCCTCTCCATCTCTCTCTTTCTTCTCCTCCCCATCTCTCTCTTTCTTCTCCTCTCCATCTCGCTCTTTCTTCTCCTACCCATCTCTCTCTTTCTTCTCCTCTCCATCTCGCTCTTTCTTCTCCTCCCCATCTCTCTCTTTCTTCTCCTCCCCATCTCTCTCTTTCTTCTCCTCCCCTTCTGTTTCTTCTCCTCTCCATCTCTATTGTACCCTCTCCATCTCTCTTTTACCCTCTCCATCTCTCTTTCATCCTCTCCATCTCTCTTTTACCCTCTCCATCTCTCTTGTACCCTCTCCATCTCTCTTGTACCCTCTCCATCTCTCTTTTATCCTCTCCATCTCTCTTTTATCCTCTCCATCTCTCTTGTACCCTCTCCATCTCTCTTTTACCCTCTCCATCTCTCTTTTACCCTCTCCATCTCTCTTTTATCCTCTCTATCTCTCTTTTACCCTCTCCATCTCTCTTTTACCCTCTCCATATCTCTTTTATCCTCTCCATCTCTCTTTTACCCTCTCCATCTCTCTTTTACCCTCTCCATCTCTCTTTTACCCTCTCCATCTCTTTTACCCTCTCCATCTCTTTTACCCTCTCCATCTCTCTTTTACCCTCTCCATCTCTCTTTTACCCTCTCCATCTCTCTTTTACCCTCTCCATCTCTCTTGTACCCTCTCCATCTCTCTTTTACCCTCTCCATCTCTCTTTTATCCTCTCCATCTCTCTTGTACCCTCTCCATCTCTCTTTTATCCTCTCCATCTCTTTTACCCTCTCCATCTCTCTTGTACCCTCTCCATCTCTCTTGTACCCTCTCCATCTCTCTTTTACCCTCTCCATCTCTCTTTTACCCTCTCCATCTCTCTTGTACCCTCTCCATCTCTCTTTTATCCTCTCCATCTCTTTTACCCTCTCCATCTCTTTTATCCTCTCCATCTCTCTTGTACCCTCTCCATCTCTCTTTTACCCTCTCCATCTCTCTTGTACCCTCTCCATCTCTCTTGTACCCTCTCCATATCTCTTTTACCCTCTCCATCTCTCTTGTACCCTCTCCATCTCTCTTTTATCCTCTCCATCTCTCTTTTACCCTCTCCATCTCTTGTACCCTCTCCATCTCTCTTGTACCCTCTCCATCTCTCTTTTACCCTCTCCATCTCTCTTGTACCCTCTCCATCTCTCTTGTACCCTCTCCATCTCTCTTGTACCCTCTCCATCTCTCTTGTACCCTCTCCATCTCTCTTTTACCCTCTCCATCGCTCTTTTATCCTCTCCATCTCTCTTTTACCCTCTCCATCTCTTGTACCCTCTCCATCTCTCTTGTACCCTCTCCATCTCTCTTTTACCCTCTCCATCTCTCTTTTATCCTCTCCATCTCTCTTGTACCCTCTCCATCTCTCTTGTACCCTCTCCATCTCTCTTTTACCCTCTCCATCTCTCTTTTACCCTCTCCATCGCTCTTTTATCCTCTCCATCTCTTTTTACCCTCTCCATCTCTCTTTTACCCTCTCCATCTCTTTTTTACCATCTCCATCTCTTTTACCCTCTCCATCTCTCTTTTACCCTCTCCATCTCTTTTACCCTCTCCATCTCTTGTACCCTCTCCATCTCTCTTGTACCCTCTCCATCTCTCTTTTACCCTCTCCATCTCTCTTTTATCCTCTCCATCTCTCTTTTATCCTCTCCATCTCTCTTTTATCCTCTCCATCTCTTTTACCCTCTCCATCTCTCTTGTACCCTCTCCATCTCTCTTGTACCCTCTCCATCTCTCTTTTATCCTCTCCATCTCTTTTACCCTCTCCATCTCTCTTGTACCCTCTCCATCTCTCTTGTACCCTCTCCATCTCTCTTTTACCCTCTCCATCTCTCTTTTATCCTCTCCATCTCTCTTGTACCCTCTCCATCTCTCTTTTATCCTCTCCATCTCTTTTACCCTCTCCATCTCTCTTGTACCCTCTCCATCTCTCTTGTACCCTCTCCATCTCTCTTTTACCCTCTCCATCTCTCTTTTATCCTCTCCATCTCTCTTGTACCCTCTCCATCTCTCTTTTACCCTCTCCATCTCTCTTGTACCCTCTCCATCTCTCTTGTACCCTCTCCATCTCTCTTGTACCCTCTCCATATCTCTTTTACCCTCTCCATCTCTCTTGTACCCTCTCCATCTCTCTTTTATCCTCTCTATCTCTCTTTTACCCTCTCCATCTCTCTTTTACCCTCTCCATATCTCTTTTATCCTCTCCATCTCTCTTGTACCCTCTCCATCTCTCTTGTACCCTCTCCATCTCTCTTTTACCCTCTCCATCTCTCTTTTATCCTCTCCATCTCTCTTGTACCCTCTCCATCTCTCTTTTATCCTCTCCATCTCTTTTACCCTCTCCATCTCTCTTTTATCCTCTCCATCTCTCTTGTACCCTCTCCATCTCTCTTTTACCCTCTCCATCTCTCTTGTACCCTCTCCATCTCTCTTGTACCCTCTCCATCTCTCTTGTACCCTCTCCATATCTCTTTTACCCTCTCCATCTCTCTTGTACCCTCTCCATCTCTCTTTTATCCTCTCCATCTCTCTTTTACCCTCTCCATCTCTTGTACCCTCTCCATCTCTCTTGTACCCTCTCCATCTCTCTTTTACCCTCTCCATCTCTCTTTTATCCTCTCCATCTCTCTTGTACCCTCTCCATCTCTCTTGTACCCTCTCCATCTCTCTTGTACCCTCTCCATCTCTCTTTTACCCTCTCCATCTCTCTTTTACCCTCTCCATCGCTCTTTTATCCTCTCCATCTCTCTTTTACCCTCTCCATCTCTCTTTTACCCTCTCCATCTCTTTTACCCTCTCCATCTCTTTTACCCTCTCCATCTCTCTTTTACCCTCTCCATCTCTCTTTTACCCTCTCCATCTCTTGTACCCTCTCCATCTCTCTTGTACCCTCTCCATCTCTCTTTTACCCTCTCCATCTCTCTTTTATCCTCTCCATCTCTCTTGTACCCTCTCCATCTCTCTTTTATCCTCTCCATCTCTTTTACCCTCTCCATCTCTCTTGTACCCTCTCCATCTCTCTTGTACCCTCTCCATCTCTTTTACCCTCTCCATCTCTCTTTATCCTCTCCATCTCTCTTGTATCTCCATCTCTTTTATCCTCTCCATCTCTTTTACCCTCTCCATCTCTCTTGTACCCTCTCCATCTCTCTTGTACCCTCTCCATCTCTCTTTTACCCTCTCCATCTCTCTTTTATCCTCTCCATCTCTCTTGTACCCTCTCCATCTCTCTTTTACCCTCTCCATCTCTCTTGTACCCTCTCCATCTCTCTTGTACCCTCTCCATCTCTCTTTGTACCCTCTCCATCTCTCTTTTACCCTCTCCATCTCTCTTTTATCCTCTCCATCTCTCTTGTACCCTCTCCATCTCTCTTCCATCTCTCTTTTACCCTCTCCATCTCTCTTGTACCCTCTCCATCTCTCTTGTACCCTCTCCATCTCTCCATCTCTCTTGTACCCTCTCCATCCATCTCTCTTTACCCTCTCCATCTCCATCTCTTTTTACCCTCTCCATCTCTCTTTTACCCTCTCCATCTCTCTTTTACCTCTCCATCTCTTTATCCCTCTCTCTTCTTGTACCCTCTCCATCTCTCTTTTACCCTCTCCATCTCTTTATCTCTTTTTTTACCCTCTCCATCTCTCTTTACCCTCCATCCATCTCCATCTTTTACCCTCTCCATCTCTCTTTATCTCCATCTTTTTTACCCTCTCCATCTCTCTCTCTCCATCTTTTTACCCTCTCCATCTCTCTTTACCCTTCCATCCTCTCCATCTCTCTTTTTACCCTCTCCATCTCTCTTTTACCCTCTCCATCTCTCTTTACCCTCTCCATCTCCATCTCTCTTTACCCTCTCCATCTCTCTTTTACCCTCTCCATCTCTCTTTTACCCTCTCCATCTCTCTTTATCCTCTCCATCTCTCTTGTACCCTCTCCATCTCTCTTTATCCTCTCCATCTCTTTTACCCTCTCCATCTCTCTTGTACCCTCTCCATCTCTCTTGTACCCTCTCCATCCTCTCCATCTCTCTTTATCCTCTCCATCTCTCTTGTACCTCTCCATCTCTCTTTTACCCTCTCCATCTCTCTTTTATCCCTCTCCATCTCTCTTGTACATCTCTCTTGTACCCTCTCCATCTCTCTTTTACCCTCTCCATCTCTTTTACCCTCTCCATCTCTCTTTTACCCTCTCCATCTCTCTTTACCTCTCTCCATCTCTCTTTACCCTCTCCATCTCTCTTTTACCCTCTCCATCTCTCTTGTACCCTCTCCATCTCTCTTTTACCCTCTCCATCTCTCTTGTACCCTCTCCATCTCTCTTTATCCTCTCCATCTCTCTTTTACCTCTCCATCTCTCTTGTACCCTCTCCATCTCTCTTTTACCCTCCATCTCTCTTTACCCTCTCCATCTCTTTACCCTCCCTCTCCATCTCTCTTACCCTCTCCATCTCTCTTTTATCCTCTCCATCTCTCTTGTACCCTCTCCATCTCTCTTGTACCCTCTCCATCTCTCTTTTACCCTCTCCATCTCTCTTTTTACCCTCTCCATCTCTCTTGTACCCTCTCCATCTCTCTTTTACCCTCTCCATCTCTTTTATCCTCTCCATCTCTCTTTACCCTCTCCATCTCTTGTACCCTCTCCATCTCTCTTTACCCTCTCCATCTCTCTTTTATCCTCTCCATCTCTCTTGTACCCCCTCTCCATCTCTCTTGTACCCTGTACCCTCTCCATCTCTCTTTTATCCTCTCCATCTCTCTTTTACCCTCTCCATCTCTCTTTTACCTCCATCTCTTTGTACCCTCTCCATCTCTTTTACCCTCTCCATCTCTCTTTTACCCTCTCCATCTCTCTTTTACCCTCTCCATCTCTTTTATCCTCTCCATCTCTTTTACCCTCTCCATCTCTCTTGTACCCTCTCCATCTCTCTTGTACCCTCTCCATCTCTCTTTTACCCTCTCCATCTCTCTTTTATCCTCTCCATCTCTCTTGTACCCTCTCCATCTCTCTTGTACCCTCTCCATCTCTCTTGTACCCTCTCCATCTCTCTTGTACCCTCTCCATCTCTCTTGTACCCTCTCCATCTCTCTTTTACCCTCTCCATCTCTCTTTTATCCTCTCCATCTCTCTTGTACCCTCTCCATCTCTCTTGTACCCTCTCCATCTCTCTTGTACCCTCTCCATCTCTCTTGTACCCTCTCCATCTCTCTTGTACCCTCTCCATATCTCTTTTACCCTCTCCATCTCTCTTGTACCCTCTCCATCGCTCTTTTATCCTCTCCATCTCTCTTTTACCCTCTCCATCTCTCTTTTATCCTCTCCATCTCTCTTGTACCCTCTCCATCTCTCTTGTACCCTCTCCATCTCTCTTTTACCCTCTCCATCTCTCTTTTATCCTCTCCATCTCTCTTTTACCCTCTCCATCTCTTGTACCCTCTCCATCTCTCTTTTATCCTCTCCATCTCTTTTACCCTCTCCATCTCTCTTGTACCCTCTCCATCTCTCTTTTACCCTCTCCATCTCTCTTTTACCCTCTCCATCTCTCTTGTACCCTCTCCATCTCTCTTGTACCCTCTCCATCTCTCTTGTACCCTCTCCATCTCTCTTTTACCCTCTCCATCTCTCTTGTACCCTCTCCATCTCTCTTTTACCCTCTCCATCGCTCTTTTATCCTCTCCATCTCTCTTTTACCCTCTCCATCTCTTGTACCCTCTCCATCTCTCTTGTACCCTCTCCATCTCTCTTTTACCCTCTCCATCTCTCTTTTATCCTCTCCATCTCTCTTGTACCCTCTCCATCTCTCTTGTACCCTCTCCATCTCTCTTTTACCCTCTCCATCTCTCTTTTATCCTCTCCATCTCTCTTTTACCCTCTCCATCTCTTGTACCCTCTCCATCTCTCTTTTATCCTCTCCATCTCTCTTGTACCCTCTCCATCTCTCTTGTACCCTCTCCATCTCTCTTGTACCCTCTCCATCTCTCTTTTACCCTCTCCATCTCTCTTGTACCCTCTCCATCTCTCTTTTACCCTCTCCATCGCTCTTTTATCCTCTCCATCGCTCTTTTATCCTCTCCATCTCTCTTGTACCCTCTCCATCTCTCTTGTACCCTCTCCATCTCTCTTTTACCCTCTCCATCTCTCTTTTACCCTCTCCATCGCTCTTTTATCCTCTCCATCTCTCTTTTACCCTCTCCATCTCTTGTACCCTCTCCATCTCTCTTTTATCCTCTCCATCTCTCTTGTACCCTCTCCATCTCTCTTGTACCCTCTCCATCTCTCTTTTACCCTCTCCATCGCTCTTTTATCCTCTCCATCGCTCTTTTATCCTCTCCATCTCTCTTGTACCCTCTCCATCTCTCTTGTACCCTCTCTCTCCCTAATCCCCAACTCTCGCTTTACCTACTGTCTCCCTTTGAGAAGACCTGAAGAACCTGAACCAATCAGTAAGTGAAGAGCTACGTATGGATTCTGTGTACTACACATTCCACACATCAGGCCTAGTCTTTGGGCTGGTTAGCCAGACGCAGATGATCCATTTAGCATGTCTTTCTTTCATAGTCAAGGAGAGTTTCATTTGGATCCAGGAAAGCAGCCAATAAAGGTTGAGAGAATGCTGTTGGAATTTATTGAGTTCAATGAAAGGAATCCACTTTCTACATCTGACACACTAGTGTGGAAAAATACCTTTACGTTTAAAACATTATCCTTTTTTACTTGCCAGGCCCCGTGGAGATAGAAGAACCTGTGTACCCGTAAGTAGGAGAGGAAAGAAATGTCACATTGTGTAATCTGTTGTCAGACTAGTTTTCTGGGCTTGGATTGTGAATGTCATTGTGTGTGTGTGTGTGTGGGTCTGTCTACCATGCATGTGTGCTTCTATGTAGATGTAAAGTGGAAGCAGATTTGGAGCTGCCAGACATGATGATTCTTTCTCCTCCTGGCCCGTTTGCAGACGACAATCAATGACACTTAGTAGACTACCAACTACAGGTAAAAAGTATACTTTACATTAGTCAGCCATTAAGAATCATTGATCAGTCTGTCAATACCAGTATTTACTAGCATTGATGATGTCTGCGTCTGTTCTCTCTTCTATGAGCAGTTGGAGAGCAGAGGAACAACGGCAACATGGTATGTTGTCGAGTGCCAGTCATCTCCATGACAATCACTCAGATAACGGAGACATGAAGGATCGTTATTTGGACAACCTGCAATTGGATGGACTATTTCTCTGTTCTAATATTGTTTAGGCCAGGATTCAACCCGAGAGCTCTAGTCAACAATGCAGATTAAGGCAATGTTACCGTCTTTGCGGAGACCTCATTCAAGATAAATGCTGCAATGTCGACTCAATTGGAAATGATCTTTAAAATGTCAATAACGCTATAGGGTTTCAGATTGAATCTCTTGTTTTGATGTCCATCCAGGGTTATGGAGGATGAGATGAAGGATACAGACAGAGCAGTTCTGTTTATACTAACTCTTCAATAGTTTTATACAAAGACAATTATGGGATACCATGCATAGTGTAATGTTTGTTTACAGGTGTTTGTGTTTGGCTAGATGACAGTCTGTATCCAGCTACTGTCGGTGTCTAAAATGACAGCCTATTCCCCATGTAGTGCACTAACTTTGACCTAAGTGACACAGGGTTAACCACATAGGGCTCTGGTGAAAAGTAGTGCACTAACTTTGACCTAAGTGACACAGGGTTAACCACATAGGGCTCTGGTGAAAAGTAGTGCACTAACTTTGACCTAAGTGACACAGGGTTAACCACATAGGGCTCTGGTGAAAAGTAGTGCACTACACAGGGAAAAGGATGCTTGCCATACTGTATGAGATGTCTGGTTTATATTCCCTGTGTATTTCCCATTAAGTATTAGAGAGAGAGGGAAGTAATTTGATGATGTAACCTTTAGTTGAAGTCCCGTTCATTTAGCTACCAGCTCTGCTAGTTGTGATCTGGCGATTCAATAAAAAACACAAATCAATCAGTGGTCTAGTGTATAGGTCAGTTTAATTGTGTTTGACAATAAATACTCAGTAAAGTGCAAATCAGAACAGCAACGCCATGCAATGCATAGAACACAGAAAAGCCCACCTCAGACGGAGAGGAAGAGGTACATTCCGCTCTCACGCACACACAGACAGAAGAGAAGAACACTTTGGTTCCAGAAGTCTGGATACGGTGACAACACACCTTAACCCTTGGAAAGAGGTACACCTTACACTGACAAAGTGGGTGTGTATTACTTGAAGTAGTATGTGTGTGTAAATAACAGAATATAGGGTCATTGCTGTGAGTAATTGCATGAGTGTAGCAGCAGGAAGGAGAGTTTCTCCCTGACCTTGTAGCAGCTATAGTCAGACACGGTTCTTAATGTTTTGAACACTTTCCTAATATTGAGTTCCACCCCTTTGCCCCCAGAACAGCCTCAATTCGTTGGGGCATGGACTCTACAAGGTGTCAAAAGCGTTCCACAGGGATGCTGGCCCATGACTCCAATGCTTGTGTCAAGTTGGCTGGTGGACCATTCTTGATACACATGGGAAACTGTTGAACATAAAAAACCCAGGAGCGTTGCAGTTCTTGACACAAACTGACACGCCTGGCACCTACTACCATACCCTGTTCAAAGGCACTTAAATCTTTTTTCTTGCTCATTCACCCTCTGAATTGCACACACACACAATCCATGTCTCAAGGCTTCAAAATCCTTCTTTAACCTGTCTCCTCCCCTTCATCTACACCAGTGGTCACCAACCTTTGAGTCAAGATCGCTTTCACATTCAAAAAGCAAGCCAAGATCTACCACTCCATTTTTTTTTTTTTACATGACTTATAATGTAACAACCTAATAAAAAGAGTTCTGCGGGAATGAGGTTTCTGCTGTAGGCCGAATACATTATCACAACTTGAGCTTTGATAACATATCGGTTTTTGTAGCACTTGCAAGGCACAGCTGAGCATAAATGATATGGTACAGCACTTGCATCTGATGGCCATGGTGCTTTCAAGACAGCTGGGAACTCGAGAAAAAGCAAACGAGGTCAAATCATGACGTCTGTGATCTTGAGGTCGGAGCTCTAGAAAGATGCGAGTTTCCGACTAGGAATTCCGAGTTGGATGACCGTTCAAAACCATTTCCCCAGTCGGATCTCGTTTTTCCAGAGTAGTTGTCTTGAACAGAGCATTATTCTCAGGGGAGGGAGGAAGAGAGCCGCAGCGGGTCCACCTTTCAGTCACTGCTTTCCCCTTCCTTTCACGGTCACTGCTTTCCCCTTCCTTTCACGGTCACTGCTTTCCCCTTCCTTTCACGGTCACTGCTTTCCCCTTCCTTTCACGGTCACTGCTTTCCCCTTCCTCTCACGGTCACTGCTTTCCCCTTCCTCTCACGGTCACTGCTTTCCCCTTCCTCTCACGGTCACTGCTTTCCCCTTCCTCTCACGGTCACTGCTTTCCCCTTCCTTTCACGGTCACTGCTTTCCCCTTCCTCTCACGGTCACTGCTTTCTCCTTCCTTTCACGGTCACTGCTTTCCCCTTCCTTTCACGGTCACTGCTTTCTCCTGCCTTTCACGGTCACTGCTTTCCCCTTCCTTTCCTCCGGTGAGACTAACCAAAGAGACACCGTCTTCCACCTGATGGCGAAACTCGAGTCGCGCCACATCTGCCGCAGGCACAAATTCACGCGGTTCCTATGACCAGAGAAAGTGAAATACTCCTCCATATTAAAATAGACACGAAGCTAATAATAATAATAATAATAAAACTCATTGCAGCGCGAGTGGAAAAAGGCTAGGCTAGCATCAAACTTCTTGACTGTGGTCGAGGAGGCTCTGTACGGTAATTTGAGCTATTCGATTGCCAGCACATTAGGCGCACTCGATTTAGCAACAGATCTCCCGGTCCGCTTGAATCAAGTGCACCTACCACCAACAGCGCAACACGCACAAAATCAGGCCTGGCTTTTCCACAGAAATGCTTGGTGACCGGTTGGTGACCACTGATCTACACGGACTGAAGTGGATTCAACAAATGACATCAATAAGGGATCATAGCTTTCACCTGGTCAGTTTGTCATGGAATGAGCAGGTGTTCATAATGTTTTGTACCCTCAGTATGTAAGTATCTCTCAAAAATGGGATATGCCAGTTTATTAAGTACACCACCCAGTTCACAAAAATGGATCACTTCTACAGACACGGAGTCACATGGCTGTGGCTTGTTATATAAAACAGGCATTCAGTTACTGTTCAATCGAACATTAGAATAGGCAAAACAAGTGACTTTAAGCGAAGTATGATCATCGGTGCCATGCCCCGGGTCCAGTATCTCAGAAACGGACACTCCCCTCCTGGGCTTTTCACGCACAACAGCGTCTAAGGTTTACAGAGAATGGTGGGAGAAACAGATAACATCCAGTCAGCAGCAGCCCTGCGGGTGAAAACAGCTCGTTTGATGAGAGGTTGAAGGAGAAGGGCAAGAATCGTGCAAGCCAACAGGTGGGTCAGAAAACAAACTGGTCGATCCTTGTCACGGATGGGCTATTGCAGCAGACCACCACACCAGGTTCCATTCCTATCAGCTAAAAACAAGAAGTGGCTCAGGTGGGTACGTGTTAAACAACACTGAATAACCGAGGAGTGGAAAAACATCCCGTGGAATATGTCAACGAGTTCAGTTTACTTGAGTGGCCTGCGCAGTCCCCAGACCTCAACCCATTAGAGCATATTTCAGATGAGATGGATGTTCGCAGCATGAATGTACTGCCGTCCAATCTGCAGAAACTGCACGGCGCCATCGCATTAGCATGAACCAACATCACTGTGGAATCTTTGACACATTGTAGAATCCCCTGAAGAATTCAGGCTGTTCTGGAGACAAAAGGTCGGTTCAACCGGTACTAGATGAGAGTACACATACGTGGGTATTGTCTTGCATGTATAGTGTCATACACAGACAAAAACAGACTACGCTCTCAGAATAGAGATGTGATGACAGAACTGCTGCACAGGACAAACAAATGACAAGGAAACGAATGACAAGGAATTTGTTTCCTTGTCATTTGTTTCCTAAATGACAAGGAAACAAATGACAAGGAAACGAATGACAAGGAAACAAATGACAAGGAAACAAATGGCAAGGAAACAAAAGGAAAGAAGAGAGGTTTAGTGTCTTTTCTGACTAACTGGCCCAACAGAGGTCTACAATTCCCTCAGCGAAACACACACTACTGCAAATACACACCACAAACCAATAACTCCAGAGGGAGGGAAGGAAAGAGAGAGATACAAATGATTCTACATTTAATAACAAACCGAACAGACCACCATCATGGTACCAGAACAGACCAGAGAAACACAGACACACTAGCATGCATCAGATCAGCAAGAGCCCAGCCCTCACTGGCCCCAGCAGAACAAGAGACACAGACAGGACTCTGGAACAATATATACTGTAAACCATTTGACAATTGGTGAAGGGAGATTTGTTCCAGTGTTCTGTCATATCTATTCCTTCTCCTCCTGTATCTTTAGTTATATTAGTCAGAACTCAAATCTCATTGGCACATAAACTACAGTACTGTATGTCTTCTCCTGGCCAATCCCTGGCAAGCTCCTGTCTGTCAGTCCTCTACACACAGGAGTGTACACACACACACACACACAGAAACAGTCTGCTTACCATTCCGTTTCTGCAAACAAAAACAGTCACCAAGCTAGAAACAACGTGTGTTAAGGCACCTGGAGAAAGGTTCACTACAGATACACTTCCCTCCCTCCTCCTCCGTCAGGTAGCATCAATGCCAACTAATCCACAGAACAATATTGCCAGTCAGAGAGAGAGGGAGAGTGGAGGCTCTCTCTCTATGACCTCTCATCACCTAAAATCTCTTAAGTCCGTATACACTTCTCAAACATCAGCAGTGCTTCAATACTCAATATTCAGTACCACACAGAGCCTCTAAAATAACCTCTTTAAAATAAATAAGAATATGATATCTAAATAATAACAACAACAATCCTCTCTTTAACTTCATTTGTTGTATGTTACAATCAACAGCTGCTACACCACTCAAAGGGATAGTAATGTAAATATATATGATAAATATGGAAAACAAAACCGGTGTCGTTACAAAAACCATATAAAACCATATATAAAATGCTCAGTGTGTTTGTTCTACAGCGACGGCTATTCTGGAGCTGATTGGAGGTTGAGAGTAGTCAGGGAGGCGGAGCTTATCTGGAAATGTCCGACATGCTTAACTGGTTGAACGCTGCACGTGAATAACTGCAACCAGTTAGAAATGTCCGTTTCCTAGTTTCGACGAGCACGTGAACGCGCCATATGGGAGCTACAAGTGAGACCTCTAACCTTTCCCACGGCCAGACTGGCTCTGGCAGACTGGCTCTAGACCAGGGATGGGCAACTCGTGGCGTGCGGGTCGCATGGCCACTTTTGTAGGACCGCAGATCAATTCCTTCCGCTGTCAAGACTAAACTAAAATGTTTAGAAATCGCCAAATTTTGCTTAGGGCCTCGAAAACGCTGACTGCATGTGTGTGTCTGGATGTGGGTAAGCAGTCCCGCGAGCCACCGCACCCCCCCTAATGATGAGTTCTGAATTTTTGTGGCCCCTACCCCCATCAAAGTTGCCCATCCCTGCTCTAGACAGACAGGAAGTCTAATCAGAGATCTACGATCAGTTTATCTTGCCTAGCCCAAACCTACAACACCAGGAGGGAACAACTGACCCTAGATCTGTGGTTAGAGGCGTGTTCTGCAGTACTTGGAGAATTAGGTCAGGATCACACCAATATAAAACTGTCTAAATAGGCTCAGGGCAGTGTTCTGTTTCAGATGGTTATGCAGGCGGTAGCTGGAGTTTTCCGGACTATATGACATTGACCAGGAAAAACTCCAGGCCCCTAGTTACCCAGCGGAGGTTTACCGTCTCTAGCGGGCCAGCGTGGTGATGAGACTGGCACACATCTCAAAGAAGTCCATAGTGTGGCTGCCCTGGCGCGGGGTGGGGGTGGAGGTGGAGGTGAGGAGGGCAGCGCTGGAGCACAGCGACCCAGGCAGAGAGGAGCTGAGCTTGGGGAGATCCACGGCAGGACAGGCTGAGTCCACACTGAGTCTGGGTCTGTGGAGCCCTGCAGTGGAGCCTGACCTCTGGGGGGTGGAAGAGCCCGACTTAAACCCTACTGCGTCCATGATGTCATCTGGGGGAGGAGAGATTAGTGTTTGTTTTCGTCATCTTCTGCACTCAGTAATAAGATGTAAAAAGGGGAAACTCTCTAAATTCTGCTGTCAGAATTAACCAGATATCAAAAAGTCTGTTTCCTGTTATAAATATGTTGTGTAGCTGGCGTACCATCGATGCTTTTGAAGTCCAGCAGGTAGGATCTGTTGTCTACTTGGTACAGCTGGAGACACATCTTCACCAGGTTGCCTGTTACTGGGTTCTTCCTCCGAACACGCAGGTGGTACGGGTTCACCACCTAAACATAACACACATTAAAAAGGTGCAATATGCAGAAATCGCTCCGCCATTTCCTGGTTGCGAAAATTCTAAGTTCGCTTAATTTATGTTTATGTGACAAAACAATGTATAGTGTACAAGGATCATTGTACCATCTAAACCGCTGTTAAATATATTTTCGATAACCAATAACATTGTATTTTAAGCTGTTTGAAGACTGTGTACAAAACCGAAAGTTTTTAAAAAAGGCACAAAAAAAACAACACATTTAAGACCAGGAAGCATAGAAATAGCACACATAGAACCGATCTACCACTTCTTAGACTTGCTTTCAAAGAGGATGACAGATCAATAATTTCTATGTGTATTTGGTTGGGTTGCCTAAAATGTTACATATTGCAGTTAACATGTACACACACACACCTTACAGTGATATAAACTCAGCAAAAAAAGAAATGTCCTCTCACTGTCAACTGCGTTTATTTTCAGCAAACTTAACATGTGTAAATATTTGTATGAACAACAAGATTCAACAACAGACATAAACTGAACAAGTTCCACAGACACGTGACTAACAGAAATGGAATAATGTGTCCCTGAACAAAGGGGGGGTCAAAATCAAAAGTAACAGTCAGTATCTGGTGTGGCCACCAGCTGCATTAAGTACTGCAGTGCATCTCCTCCTTATGGACTGCACCAGATTTGCCCGTTCTTGCTGTGAGATGTTACCCCAGTTTTCCACCAAGGCACCTGCCAGTTCCCTGACATTTCTGGGGGGAATGGCCTAGCCCCTCACCCCCCGATCCAACAGGTCTCAGACATGCTAAATGGGATTGAGATCCGGGCTCGTCGCTGGCCATGGCAGAACACTGACATTCCTGTCTTGCAGGAAATCACACACAGAACGAGCAGTATGGCTGGTGGCATTGTCATGATGGAGGGTCATGTCAGGATGAACCTACAGGAAGGGTACCAAATGAGGGAGGAGGATGTCTTCCCTGTAACGCACAGCGTTGAGATTGCCTGCAATGACAACAAGTTCAGTCCGATGATGCTGTGACACACCGCCCCAGATCATGACGGACCCTCCACCTCCAAATTGATCCTGCTCCAGAGTACAGGCCTTGGTGTAATGCTCATTCCTTCGACTACAAACGTGAATCCGACCATCACCCCTGGTGAGAAAAAAACGAGACTCGCCAGTCCTGTCTTGTCCAGCGATGGTGGGTTTGTGCCCATAGGCAACGTTGTTGCTGGTGATGTCTGGTGAGGACCTGCCTTACAACAGGCCTACAAGCCCTCAGTCCAGCCTCTCTCTGCCTATTGCAGACAGTCTGAGCACTGATGGAGGGATTGTGCGTTCCTGGTGTAACTCGGGTAGTTGTTGTTGCTATCCTGTACCTGTCCCGCAGGTGTGATGTTCGGATGTAGCGATCCTGTGCAAATGTTGTTACATGTGGTCTGCCACTGCGAGGACGATCAGCGGTCCGTCCTGTCTCCCTGTAGCGCCGTCTTCGGCGTCTCACAGTACGGACATGGCAATTTATTGCCCAGGCCACATCTGCAGTCCTCATGCCTCCTTGCAGCATGCCTGAGGCACGTTCACGCAGATGAGCAGGGACCCTGGGCATCTTTCTTTTGATGTTTTTCAGTCAGTAGAAAGGCCTCTTTAGTGTCCTAAGTTTTCATAACTGTGACCTTAATTGCCTACGGTCTTTAAGCTGTTAGTGTCTTAACGACCGTACCACAGGTGCATGTTCATTCATTGTTAATGGTTCATTTAACAAGCATGGGAAACCGTGTTTAAACCCTTTACAATGAAGATCTGTGATATTAGTTATTTTGACTTTTTACAAATTATCTTTGAAAGACAGGGTCCTGAAAAAGGGATGTTTCTTTTTTTGCTGAGTATATATATACAGATACACGGAGCATTCGAAAAGTATTCTGACTTTTTGCACATTTTGTTACATTACAGCCTTGTTCTTAAATGTATTAAATACATTTCCCCCTCATCAATCTACACACAATACCCCATGACAAAGCAAAAACAGTTTTGAAAATTTTGCAAATGTATTATTATTACTGAAATATCACATAAGAATTCAGACCCTTTACTCAGTACTTTATTGAAGCATCTTTGGCAGCAATTACAGCCTTGTGTCTTCTTGGGTATGACGCTACAAGCATGAAATACCTGTATTTGGGGAGAACCTCCCATTCTTCCCTGCAGATCCTCTCAAGCTCTGTCAGGTTGGATGTGGAGCGTCGCTGCAAAGCTATTTTCAGGTCTATCCAGAGATATTCGATTGGGTTCCAGTACGGGCCACTCAAGGAAATTCAGAGACATGTCCAGAAGCCACTCTTGCGTTGTCTTGGCTGTGTGCTTAGGGTCGTTGTCCTGTTGGAAGGTGAACCTTCATCCCAGTCTGAGGACCTGAGCGCTCTGGAGCAGGTTTTCATCAAGGATCTCTCTGTACTTTGCTCCATTGATCTTTTCCTCAAGCCTTACTAGTCTCCCAGTCCCTGCCGCTGAAAAACATCCCCACAGCATGATGCTGACACCACCATGCTTCACCATAGGGATGGTATTGGCCAGGTGATGTGCGGTGCCTGGTTTCCTCCAGATGTGACGCATGGCATTCAGGCCAAAGAGTTCAATCTTGGTTTCATCAGACCATAGAATCGTGTTTCTCATGGTCAGAGTCCTTTAGGCTTGAAAATAAAAGAGAGCCGCACACTCTCGGAGCTCAAATGCAAAAAATGTAATTACCAACGTTTCGACAGCCAAGCTGTCTTCATCAGGGTATTATCACAAACACTGCGGGATGACTCGTTTATATAGTGTCAAAAGACACAGGTGTCTGTAATCATGGCCAAGAGTGGCCTAATATCATTGGTTAATAATCAAATATTAAAATGTCATACAAAGAACAACATACAAACAAATGGAGAGCATACGATCATAGATTAATTTAACTACACAAGTTTACACACAATTACAATGGCAAAGTCACAATAATCACAAGAATGGCTTAAGATCAAAGTCTACGTTGAGACCGAAGGGCGCAAGGGTCTTTAAAATAAAGATCCAGGCAGCCTCTCGTTTTAACAATAAATTATCAAGGTCACCCCCTCTCCTAGGGAGGGTGACATGTTTGACGCCAATGTAACGCAGAGACGGAATCGAGTGGCCTGCCTCCAAGAAGTGGGCCGCAACTGGATAAGCAAGATATTGAGCCCTGCCCATGTCTCTTTGCTTAATAAAGGGTTATCTTTTGTGCCTACAACCCAGTGCAACGATTTTGATGTTAAGGTCGACATGTTCAAGTGTTTTAGAAACATCCGTTTAAGGGAATTCTTTAGCTCTCCTAATTCTGACACTTCTATTGAACCAGTCGGTTGCTCTCCTGCACATACTCCGACTCCTTTTAGAAGCAAGAGTTATTTTATACCTCCAGCCAATCGCAATCACTCTATCGAGACATATTGCCGACTCGTGGAAAATGATGTTGGACATCTCTTTCAGAATAAACAGGGATCCAAATCTTTCCATAATTTACCCAAGAATGAAAAACAAGCTTTGCTTGATTTACAATCCGATACATCAGTCCTTATTCGTCCTGCTGATAAGGGCGGGTCGGTTGTACTCATGGATAGGACAGTCCTTATTCGTCCTGCTGATAAGGGCGGGTCGGTTGTACTCATGGATAGGACAGTCCTTATTCGTCCCGCTGATAAGGGCGGGTCGGTTGTACTCATGGATAGGACAGTTTATGTAAAAGAGGGTCATAGACACCTGCTTGACCACCCCTTTTACAAGAAACTCAGAAGTGACCCCACTTGCCAATTTCAGAATACTATCTTTACTGTCCTAGATGGGTATTTAAGTTCTGGTCAGATAACCAAAAAAGAACATGCTTTTTTGGCTATTCAACACCCTAAAATTGCCACTTTCTATACTTTGCCGAAATTACACAAGAATGTTACACAACCTCCAGGGCGCCCTATTGTAGCGGGCATTGATGCAGTAACGGCCCCTCTATCTACTTTTGTTGACTTTTTTATTAGACCACTTGCAGAACAGCTCCCCTCCTTTGTAAAGGACACCAGCAGTATGATCTCAGAACAGCTCCCCTCCTTTGTAAAGGACACCAGCAGTATGATCTCAGAACAGCTCCCCTCCTTTGTAAAGGACACCAGCAGTATGATCTCAGAACAGCTCCCCTCCTTTGTAAAGGACACCAGCAGTATGATCTCAGAACAGCTCCCCTCCGTTGTAAAGGACACCAGCAGTATGATCTCAGAACAGCTCCCCTCCGTTGTAAAGGACACCAGCAGTATGATCTCAGAACAGCTCCCCTCCGTTGTAAAGGACACCAGCAGTATGATCTCAGAACAGCTCCCCTCCGTTGTAAAGGACACCAGCAGTATGATCTCAGAACAGCTCCCCTCCGTTGTAAAGGACACCAGCAGTATGATCTCAGAACAGCTCCCCTCCGTTGTAAAGGACACCAGCAGTATGATCTCAGAACAGCTCCCCTCCGTTGTAAAGGACACCAGCAGTATGATCTCAGAACAGCTCCCCTCCTTTGTAAAGGACACCAGCAGTATGATCTCAGAACAGCTCCCCTCCGTTGTAAAGGACACCAGCAGTATGATCTCAGAACAGCTCCCCTCCGTTGTAAAGGACACCAGCAGTATGATCTCAGAACAGCTCCCCTCCGTTGTAAAGGACACCAGCAGTATGATCTCAGAACAGCTCCCCTCCTTTGTAAAGGACACCAGCAGTATGATCTCAGAACAGCTCCCCTCCTTTGTAAAGGACACCAGCAGTATGATCTCAGAACAGCTCCCCTCCGTTGTAAAGGACACCAGCAGTATGATCTCAGAACAGCTCCCCTCCTTTGTAAAGGACACCAGCAGTATGATCTCAGAACAGCTCCCCTCCGTTGTAAAGGACACCAGCAGTATGATCTCAGAACAGCTCCCCTCCTAAAGGACACCAGCAGTATGATCTCAGAACAGCTCCCCTCCTTTGTAAAGGACACCAGCAGTATGATCTCAGAACAGCTCCCCTCCTTTGTAAAGGACACCAGCAGTATGATCTCAGAACAGCTCCCCTCCTTTGTAAAGGACACCAGCAGTATGATCTCAGAACAGCACCCCTCCTTTGTAAAGGACACCAGCAGTATGATCTCAGAACAGCTCCCCTCCTTTGTAAAGGACACCAGCAGTATGATCTCAGAACAGCTCCCCTCCTTTGTAAAGGACACCAGCAGTATGATCTCAGAACAGCTCCCCTCCTTTGTAAAGGACACCAGCAGTATGATCTCAGAACAGCTCCCCTCCTTTGTAAAGGACACCAGCAGTATGATCTCAGAACAGCTCCCCTCCTAAAGGACACCAGCAGTATGATCTCAGAACAGCTCCCCTCCTAAAGGACACCAGCAGTATGATCTCAGAACAGCTCCCCTCCTAAAGGACACCAGCAGTATGATCTCAGAACAGCTCCCCTCCTTTGTAAAGGACACCAGCAGTATGTCTCTACCATTGAATCTCTTGATCCTCTCCCTGAGAATACCTTGTTAGTTACTTTTGATGTTGAGTCATTATACACTAATATTCCACACGAGGGCGGTATTGAAGCTATGGAACATTTTCTTCTGCAACGTGACCCTAATGAACTACCTTCCAGTGCATGCGTTGTAACATTGGTTGAAATAGTACTCACGCATCACTATTTCATGTTTCTAAATGATTTCTTTATTCAGACGAAGGGTACTGCTATGGGATCCCCCATGGCTCCTAACTATGCTCATTTATATGTGGGTTACATGGAGAAACAGTCTATTTTCAATCCTCTCAAAAATGTTTTCTTGCCTCATCATTATGTGGAAACGGTATATTGATGATATTTTTGTTCTATGGAGGGATGATGCAAAACAACTCCAGGCGTTCCATGCTTTTCTTAACTCCTGTTCTGAGCATCTGAGATTTACTCTGCAATCTGATACACGTCGAATCAGTTTTCTTGATCTTCTGATCTTGTGTGAAGATAATGTTCTATACACTGATCTTTACAGGAAGCCTACTGATCGTAACAGTTTGTTGAGGGCTGATAGTTGTCACCCACTTCCCTTGAAAAATAGTTTGCTCTACAGCCAATTCTGTCGAATCAAAAGAATTTGCAAAAAACAATCCGATTTCGACAGAAATATGGCTGAGACGCAAAGAAAGTTCAAGGAGAGGGGCTACAAGAATGATCAGATTAATATTGCCATTGAGAAAATTCAAAACCTTTTTCAAGGTCAGTCTCGCAAAAAGACGCATTCTTGCGTTCTAACTACCCGCTATTCAAAGTGCTCTGAACACATTAAGGGAATTGTTCACAAACATTGGCACATCCTAAAATCTGATGATAGTCTCGGTAATGTGTTTTCAGACCTTCCCTTGGTCGTATTCTCGCGGGGCAGAAATCTCAGAGACCAATTGGTAAACTCTGATTTACCACCCCAAGATATTCCTGAACAACATTTATTTGCACCCCTACTGGATGGAAATTACAAGTGTAATGGCTGTGCTCAATGCAATGGCACTTATAAATGTAGATCCTTCAAACACCCACAAACAGGGGAATCGATCCCAATCAAAGGTGTTATTACGTGCTCCACTAAGGCAGTTATTTATCTTATAACTTGTCCTTGTGGTAAAAATTATGTAGGTAAAACAAAGCGCGAATTAAAAGTACGTATCTCAGAGCATCGTAGCACCATTAGGTGTAAAAACTTTACTTATCCAGTTGCGGCCCACTTCTTGGAGGCAGGCCACTCGATTTAGTCTCTGCGTTACATTGGCGTCAAACATGTCACCCTCCCTAGGAGAGGGGGTGAACTTGATAATTTATTGTTAAAACGAGAGGCTGCCTGGATCTTTAATTTAAAGACCCTTGCGCCCTTCGGTCTCAACGTAGACTTTGATCTGAAGCCATTCTTGTGATTATTGTGACTTTGCCATTGTAATTGTTAGTAAACTTGTGTAGTCAAATGAATCTATGATCGTATGCTATCCATTTGTTGTTTGTATGCTGTTCTTTGTATGACATTTTAATATTTGATTATTAACCAATGATATTAGGCCACTCTTGGCCATGATTACAGACACCTGTGTCTTTTGACACTATATAAACGAGTCATCCCGCAGTGTTTGTGATTATACCCTGATGGCTGTCGAAACGTTGGTAATTACATTTTTCCATCTGAGCTCCTAGAGTGTGCAGCTCTCTTTTATTTTCAAGTTTTCTACTCCGCTAGCCAGCACCTCGTCTTAATAGGTGTTCTACTCCGCTAGCCAGCACCTCGTCTTAATAGGTGTTCTACTCCGCTAGCCAGCACCTCGTCTTAATAGGTGTTCTACTCCGCTAGCCAGCACCTCGTCTTAATAGGCGTTCTACTCCGCTAGCCAGCACCTCGTCTTAATAGGCGTTCTACTCCGCTAGCCAGCACCTCGTCTTAATAGGTGTTCTACTCCGCTAGCCAGCACCTCGTCTTAATAGGTGTTCTACTCCGTTAGCCAGCACCTCGTCTTAATAGGTGTTCTACTCCGTTAGCCAGCACCTCGTCTTAATAGGTGTTCTACTCCGCTAGCCAGCACCTCGTCTTAATAGGTGTTCTACTCCGCTAGCCAGCACCTCTTCTTAATAGGTGTTCTACTCCGCTAGCCAGCACCTCGTCTTAATAGGTGTTCTACTCCGCTAGCCAGCACCTCGTCTTAATAGGTGTTCTACTCCGCTAGCCAGCACCTCGTCTTAATAGGTCTTCTACTCCGCTAGCCAGCACCTCGTCTTAATAGGTGTTCTACTCCGCTAGCCAGCACCTCGTCTTAATAGGTGTTCTACTCCGCTAGCCAGCACCTCGTCTTAATAGGTGTGCGTTTCTTTTTCTTCCTGAGTCCTTTAGGCACCTTTTGGCAAACTCCAACCAGGCAGTAATGTCCCTTTTACTGAGGAGTGGCTTCCATCTGGCCACTCTACCATAAAGGCCTGCTTGGTGGAATGCTGCAGAGACGGTTGACCTTCTGGAATATTCTCCCATCGCCACAGAGGAACTCTAGAGCTCTGTCAGAGTGACCATCGGGTTTCTTGGTCACCTCCCTGACCCAGGCCCTTCTCCCCCGATTGCTCAGTTTGGCTTGACGGCCAGCTCTAGAAAGAGTCTTTGTGGTTCTTAACTTCTTCCTTTTAAGAATGATCGAGGCCACTGTGATCGTGAAGACCTTCAATGCTGCAGAAATGTTTTTGTACCCTTCCCCATACCTGTGCTTCTACACAATCCTGTCTCAGAGCTCTGCGGACAATACCTTAGAGCTCATGGCTTGGTTTTTGCTCTGACATGCACTGTTAACTGTGGGACCTTGTATAGACAGGTTTATGCCTTTCCAAATCATGTCCAATTAATTGAATTTGCCACAGGTGGACTCCAATGAAGTTGTAGAAACATCTCGATGATGATCAATGGAAACAGGATGCACCAGAGCTCAATTTCAAGTCTCATAGCAAAGGGTCTGAATACTTATGTAAATAAGATATTTCTGTTTTTTATTTTTAAGAAATTAGCAAAAATGTCAAAAAACATATTTTCGCTGTGTCGTTATGAGGTATTGTGTGTAGATTGATGAGAATAAAAAAAATGTTGATCAATTTCAGAATAAGGCTGTAACATAACAAAATGTGGGAAAAGTCAAGGGGTCTGAATACTTTCCACACACCGCGCCTCACCTTCCAGTCATACTGTAGCTGTCTCATAGCCCTGTAGACCTCAGCCATGATGTCATAGGGTCTGCTCTGACTCCTGATGCCCAGGTGCCACTTAGCTTTCTTCACTGCCAGGGGTTTGGCTCTGGTGGTGTTCAGGGCATCCAGCGGGCAGCGCGCCTGCAGACAGAGAGGAGAGAATCTTTATTATCCCCGACAAGCAGTCATAAATACATGAGGACAAGACTTCATGCAAAACTATACTGCCAATGTTGCACTGGTATCGCGGAAGAAGTACATCATCAAGTGTTTACACTTCAGAGATCTTGTAATCCAATTGTGTATACTGTGAACATAGTACATAGAATAGAACCAGGTAGAAATCATTGCCTTGGGGCTGTCTACCAGCAGGGGGGGCATCCTCTCTGGGTGTGGTTTGACCCCGGGGGGCAGTGACATGCCATCCTCCATGAAGGAGCCCTGGGGAGGGCTAGAGGCCAGGTAGAACTCACTGGCCTGGGTCATGATGCGCCGGTTGTCTATGATCAGATGGTACGCTACCGCTAGCTGGTCCTGGAAAGAGACGGAGGGAGAGAGTAAGAGAGAGGCTGAGAGAAGAGGGGGATTGCGTACTATAGGACTAAGCGTGTGAGCGTACATGCCTGTGTTGCGTGCATACCTGAGGGTCTCCGCTGTACAGGCTGGACATCACCTCAGACTCGGTGCTCTCAAACTTGTCACACACCTCTCGGACTGCCTCCTCATCCAGAATGGTGGAGTCATAGGAAGGGTCCTCAGGAAACAGGTAGCCTGGCAGGTCCTGCTTAAACCACTCATGTTCCCTACACATACATTCGTGTGAACGTTCACACACACACACACACACACACACACACACACACAAACACACACAATTATTCTTCTATTTTTTTGCTCTGGACCAACCTTCAACCACCACAAACAAGCTTTTGGTTAGGTTTGCCAATTCTATTAAATCACATTAAAAACATGAGCATAATGATCAGTAGGGAAGGTTAGAGGTCACCTAATGTCTTTAATGGTAGCCCTCTTGAGCGGGTCGACCTGCAGCATGAGCAGCAGCAGGGAAGCGACGGGCCGAGTGAGGTATTCTGGCATATAGAACACGCCCCCTCTAATCTTCTTAAACAGTGTGGGAACGTGTTCGTCATCAAAGGGCAGAGTCCCACAAAGCAACGCATAGAGGATCACACCACTGCTCCATATGTCCACCTCAGGACCAGCGTATAACCTGTGGACAAAGCAGAGAATACAGGATCACCCCACTGCTCCATATGTCCACCTCAGGACCAGCGTATAACCTGTGGACAAAGCAGAGAATACAGGATCACCCCACTGCTCCATTAGTCCACCTCAGGACCAGCGTATAACCTGTGGACAAAGCAGAGAATACAGGATCACCCCACTGCTCCATATGTCCACCTCAGGACCAGCGTATAACCTGTGGACAAAGCAGAGAATACAGGATCACCCCACTGCTCCATATGTCCACCTCAGGACCAGCGTATAACCTGTGGACAAAGCAGAGAATACAGGATCACCCCACTGCTCCATATGTCCACCTCAGGACCAGCGTATAACCTGTGGACAAAGCAGAGAATACAGGATCACCCCACTGCTCCATATGTCCACCTCAGGACCAGCGTATAACCTGTGGACAAAGCAGAGAATACAGGATCACCCCACTGCTCCATATGTCCACCTCAGGACCAGCGTATAACCTGTGGACAAAGCAGAGAATACAGGATCACCCCACTGCTCCATATGTCCACCTCAGGACCAGCGTATAACCTGTGGACAAAGCAGAGAATACAGGATCACCCCACTGCTCCATATGTCCACCTCAGGACCAGCGTATAACCTGTGGACAAAGCAGAGAATACAGGATCACCCCACTGCTCCATATGTCCACCTCAGGACCAGCGTATAACCTGTGGACAAAGCAGAGAATACAGGATCACCCCACTGCTCCATATGTCCACCTCAGGACCAGCGTATAACCTGTGGACAAAGCAGAGAATACAGGATCACCCCACTGCTCCATATGTCCACCTCAGGACCAGCGTATAACCTGTGGACAAAGCAGAGAATACAGGATCACCCCACTGCTCCATATGTCCACCTCAGGACCAGCGTATAACCTGTGGACAAAGCAGAGAATACAGGATCACCCCACTGCTCCATATGTCCACCTCAGGACCAGCGTATAACCTGTGGACAAAGCAGAGAATACAGGATCACCCCACTGCTCCATATGTCCACCTCAGGACCAGCGTATAACCTGTGGACAAAGCAGAGAATACAGGATCACCCCACTGCTCCATATGTCCACCTCAGGACCAGCGTATAACCTGTGGACAAAGCAGAGAATACAGGATCACCCCACTGCTCCATATGTCCACCTCAGGACCAGCGTATAACCTGTGGACAAAGCAGAGAATACAGGATCACCCCACTGCTCCATATGTCCACCTCAGGACCAGCGTATAACCTGTGGACAAAGCAGAGAATACAGGATCACCCCACTGCTCCATATGTCCACCTCAGGACCAGCGTATAACCTGTGGACAAAGCAGAGAATACAGGATCACCCCACTGCTCCATATGTCCACCTCAGGACCAGCGTATAACCTGTGGACAAAGCAGAGAATACAGGATCACCCCACTGCTCCATATGTCCACCTCAGGACCAGCGTATAACCTGTGGACAAAGCAGAGAATACAGGATCACCCCACTGCTCCATATGTCCACCTCAGGACCAGCGTATAACCTGTGGACAAAGCAGAGAATACAGGATCACCCCACTGCTCCATATGTCCACCTCAGGACCAGCGTATAACCTGTGGACAAAGCAGAGAATACAGGATCACCCCACTGCTCCATATGTCCACCTCAGGACCAGCGTATAACCTGTGGACAAAGCAGAGAATACAGGATCACCCCACTGCTCCATATGTCCACCTCAGGACCAGCGTATAACCTGTGGACAAAGCAGAGAATACAGGATCACCCCACTGCTCCATATGTCCACCTCAGGACCAGCGTATAACCTGTGGACAAAGCAGAGAATACAGGATCACCCCACTGCTCCATATGTCCACCTCAGGACCAGCGTATAACCTGTGCACAAAGCAAAGAATACACGATCACACCACAACATGTAGCCTATAGTATCAACCTAAACCTAAACACACACACGCACACACACCTTCCGGAGATTACTTCAGGAGCTGCGTAGTTGGGAGATCCACAGCTGGTCCTCAGAAACTCCCCGTCTGACATCATGTTTGACAACCCTGATGACCAGAGAAAATCAGTTTTTCAGCATTATCTTCAAATGCCAACCTTACCTAACCTTACTGTCCAAACAAACAAGTTGCTATATTCTGTCTTCCCTCTCCCACCTCTCTCTCCCTTCCCCTCTCTCTCTCTTCCCCCCTCTCTCCCTCCCCCTCTCTCTCCCTTCCTCCCTCCCTCTCTCTCTCCCTTCCCCTCTCTCTCTCCCTTCCCCTCTCTCTCTCCCTTCCCCTCTCTCTCTCCCTTCCCTCTCTCTCTCCCATCTCCCTCCCCCTTTCTCACTCCCCCTCTCTCTCTCCCTTCCTCTCTCTCCCTTCCTCTCTCACTTCCTTCCCCTCTCTCTCCCTTCCTCTCGCTCTCTCCCTTCCCCTCTCTCACCTCTCTCCCTCACCCCTCCCTCCCTTCCCCTCTCCCTCCCTCCCTCTCTCTCTCTCCCATCCCCTCTCTCCCACCTCTCTCTCTCCCATCCCCTCTCCCCACCTCTCTCTCTCCCTTCCCCTCTCTCCCACTTCTTCTCTCTCCCTCCCCCTTTCTCTCTCCCTCCCCCTTTCTCTCTCTCTCTCCCTCTCTCTCTCTCTCCCTTCCTGTCTCTCTCCCTTCCTCTCGCTCTCTCCCTTCCTCTCGCTCTCTCCCTTCCTCTCGCTCTCTCCTTCCCCTCACTCTCCCTCCCCTCTCTCTCTCAATCCCCTCTCTCTCTCCCATCCCCCATCTCCCCTCTCTCTCCCTCCCCTCTCTCTCTCTCCTTCCCCTCTCTCTCTCTCTCCCTTCCCCTCTCTCTCTCTCTTTCCCTTCCCCTCTCTCTCCCTCCCCCTCTCTCTCCCTTCCCCTCTCTCTCCCTTCCTCTCCCTTCCCCTCTCTCTCTCCCTTCCCCTCTCTCTCCCCCTCACTCTCTCTCATCTCCCTCCCCCTTTCTCACTCCCCCTCTCTCTCTCCCTTCCTCTCTCTCCCTTCCTCTCTCACTTCCTTCCCCTCTCTCTCCTTCCTCTCGCTCTCTCCCTTCCCCTCTCTCACCCCTCCCTCTCTCTCCCTTCCCTCTCCCTCCCTCCCTCTCTCTCTCCCATCCCCTCTCTCCCACCTCTCTCTCCCCATCCCCTCTCTCTCACCTCTCTCCCATCCCCTCTCTCCCACTTCCTCTCTCTCCCACCTCTCTCTCCCACTTCCTCTCTCTCCCTCCCCCTCTCTCTCCCTCCCCTTTCTCTCTCCCTCTCTCTCTCTCTCTCCCCTCTCTCTCTCTCTCTCCCTCTCTCTCTCTCCCTTCCTGTCTCTCTCCCTTCCTCTCGCTCTCTCCCTTCCGCTCTCTCCTTCCCCTCTCTCTCCCCCTCCCCTCTCCCTCCCCCTCTCTCTCTCCAATCCCCTCTCTCTCCCCATCCCCATCTCCCCTCTCTCTCCCTCCCCCTCTCTCCCTTCCTCTCTCTCTCTCTTTCCCTTCCCCTCTCTCCCTTCCCCTCTCTCTCTCTCTTTCCCTTCCCTCTCTCCCTCCCCTCTCTTTCCCTTCCCCTCTCTCTCCCTCCCTCCCCCTCTCTCTCTCCCTTCCTCTCTCTCTCCCTTCCTCTCTCTCCCCCTCTCTCTCTCCCTTCCCCCTCTCTCTCCCTCCCCCTCTCCATCTCCCTCCCCCTTTCTCACTCCCCCTCTCTCTCCCTTCCTCTCTCTCCTTCCTCTCTCACTTCCTTCCCCTCTCTCTCCCTTCCTTTCGCTCTCTCCCTTCCCCTCTCTCACCTCTCTCCCTCACCCCTCCCTCTCTCTCCCTTCCCCTCTCCCTCCCTCCCTCACTCTCCCATCCTCTCTCTCCCACCTCTCTCTCTCTCCCATCCCCTCTCTCCCACCTCTCTCTCTCCCATCCCCTCTCTCCCTTCCCCCCTCTCTCCCTCCCCCTTTCTCTCTCCCTCCCCCTTTCTCTCTCCCTCTCTCTCTCCCTCTTCCTGTCTCTCTCCCTTCCTCTCGCTCTCTCCCTTCCCCCTCCCTCCCTCTCCCTCCCCTCTCTCCCCCTCTCTCTCTCCAATCCCCTCTCTCTCTCCCATCCCCCATCTCCCCTCTCTCTCCCTCCCCCTCTCTCCCTTCCTCTCTCTCCCTTCCTCTCTCTCCCTTCCCCTCTCTCTCTCTCCCTCTCTCCCTTCCCCTCTCTCTCTCTTTCCTTCCCCTCTCTCCCCTCCCCCTCTCTCCCTCCCCCTCTCTCTCCCTCCCTCCCCTCTCTCTCTCTCCCTTCACTCTCCCTTCCTCTCTCTCTCTCTCCCTTCCCCTCTCTCTCTCCCTTCCTCCCTCTCCCATCCCCTCTCTCCCTTCCTCTCGCTCTCCCATCTCTCTTGCTCCCTTCCCCTCTCTCCCACCTCTCTCTCTCTCCCACCTCTCTCTCCCTTCCCCTCTCTCCCTCCCCCTTCCCCTCTCTCCCTCCCCGTCTCCAGTTTAAGGTGTCGGTATATTCTAAAACACAAATGGTTTAGTTTGACATTTGCTACTACGTCTTTGTGGACAACTCAATTTGTTACGTATGTATGTATGTATGTATGTATGTATGTATGTATGTATGTATGTATGTATGTGTGTGTGTTCTCTATCGTGCGTGTGTGTGTAGTGTACCAAAGTCAGCTATTTTGGCGTTCTTGGAATGGTCCAGCAGTACATTCTCAGGTTTGAGGTCTCTGTGCACCACCATGTGTCTGTGGCAGTAGTCTACACCGGAGATAATCTGCTGGAACAACCGACGAGCCTCTTTGTCCTCTACCTACACACAACATGAGGTACAGATTAAGAGGTTAGGAGATTATTCCTTTCTAATGTGACTACATGCTTTCACTATGAAAAATGGCACCATCAAATGGCCTGTGTCAACATCAAACAATCGGACAACTGCAGGACAGGAGTGCGCTACTCCCCAGATGGCTTGTTCGCTTGTTTGATTTGTTTGTGGATCTATCGACCGACGGCCTGTACGGTCCAGAATGATATATCCATATTTTGTTTCGTTGTGTTTTGATATCTCCTTTTGTTTGGGTATTCGGCCCGGCTGGGAAGCTTCAATTGCTGGAGAACACTGAACCCAGCAAATATATATTTGAGGATCAACCATCCACCAATTCTTAAGTAAGAAATATCCTCACTGTATAATGCTGAATAGTTTTGTTGATATATTTCTATGTTAAACAAATGACTTTAATCAATCATTAACACTACAATTAAAATGGCTGCTGTAGTTGTGGCTATTTCCAGCGATGCAAAAACTGATGTCAAGGAAAATGAGACCTGGAGCGAGGTTGTGGGTGGAAATGCCCCAAAGGAGACTGTTTTACCTCTTTTTTTTAAGAGAGAGAAATCCTGACAGAGGAGGCCATAGCCAACCCCATTAAGGAGGAGGAGCTCTACCACAGGTCTCATAAAGGAAATTAATCCAAACCACTTGAGGTCAGTACAGAGAGTGTGTGCACTCTGGCGTATATATATTCTCAGTGTAAGGAAGCAAGGGCAAAGCTTCTGATAGGAGGAATAACAGTCCGAGGAAAACGTGCTCAAAGAGAATAATCCGGTCAGTTTGAAGTCGCATGTCTGACCAGAACTCCATTCAAGTTACAATTAAAGAACTACCTGAATCAGCAGATGATAGTGTTGTGGCTGAGTTCCTGGCTAAAGCTGGATGTAAGGTGGTGGGGAGAGTGATGAGGCGCATGATAAGATACAAGGGTCAACTTACAATCTGCTCCAATGGAGATCGTTATGTGTATGTTGAAGCAGCACCCATCATTCCTATAACACGGTCTGTGAAGACGGGCCGTCACTGGATCAAAGTATGCCACAATCAGGAAAGGCTCAGGAGATGGTAGAGTACAGTCCTACTACACTGGACAACATAATGACACAATCCCACACTATAGAGGGGGTCAGGAGATGGTAGAGTACAGTCCTACTACACTGGACAATATAATGACACAATCCCACACTAGAGGGGGTTAGGAGATGGTAGAGTACAGTCCTACTACACTGGACAATATAATGACACAATCCCACACTAGAGGGGGTTAGGAGATGGTAGAGTACAGTCCTACTACACTGGACAACATAATGACACAATCCCACACT
Source organism: Oncorhynchus nerka (assembly GCF_034236695.1). NCBI lineage: Eukaryota > Metazoa > Chordata > Actinopteri > Salmoniformes > Salmonidae > Oncorhynchus > Oncorhynchus nerka. The sequence continues at coordinate 32,188,802 of NC_088412.1, forward strand.
AGAGGGGGTCAGGAGATGGTAGAGTACAGTCCTACTACACTGGACAACATAATGACACAATCCCACACTAGAGGGGGTCAGGAGATGGTAGAGTACAGTCCTACTACACTGGACAACATAATGACACAATCCCACACTAGAGGGGGTCAGGAGATGGTAGAGTACAGTCCTACTACACTGGACAACATAAGTTGCATAGAGGAAACGTTTTCACACGATGTGCAGGACAACAATCCAGTCCCCATGAGTAGGGCAGACGTACCACATATCTCAGCTAAAATGACTGAACGTGAGACTGAGGTTGAAGAGGATAATTCCTCGGCTCCCAAGGAGAGACGGAGTGAATGAAACATTGGAGTTGGTACCTGGTGAGCCAGAGTCTGCGACAAGAAAAAGAAGAGAAACAATGCTCAAAATGAAGCTGGGAAAGTGGCTACTGAGACCAGTGACAATCATAACCCAATAGAAAACCTGGAGGCTAATAAGGGACCCCGAAGGCAGTGCAACTCTCTGGGGAATACAAAAGGCAGCCAAACATCAACGCTGGCCTTCATTCAAACAATCCGGAATCAACATACACCCAAGCGGCCCAGGGTACCAAGCTCCCCATCAGTCTGGAGTTTGGTCACCTGCAGAAAAAAAAGTCTGATATGGAGGATGTAATTCTGGGAGGTGGAGAAAAGTCCCCATAATTAGCCATCCAGGCCGAAATCATTGATGAAGGATTGAAATAATCTATATTTGAGTAACCTATATTATCTGGTTAACATTCTGTGTATGTGAGCATAACTTCTGTCGCTAACATGGCTTTTCAAAAGAATGAGCAATCTGCTGTTCATTTCATTTTTCATTTGGTCCCAAACAAAACCCGCCTTCAAGACAGAAACTCTGTTCCTTTAACCCAGGTATAAGAAAACATTGTAACGTGAAACCTTTTCAAACCGTTAATCAGGCTAAAAGGCTCTGGGACCCTCGTTCCAAATTTCAGAGAAAACATAACTTGCAGGAAAAAGCTCAAAGAGTTCACAGATTATTTCAACCTGACTCAAATAATACAAGATCCAATCAGAGTAACACAGTCATCCCAGACTCAAATTGATCTGGTGTTTATTAACAGACCTGATCAAATAATGAAGTCTAGTAACTTACTAACGGGTATAACTCACCACAATGTTACATTGGTGATTAGAAAGCTCACTAACAAGAAATGTAAGAACCATATTAATACGCAACAGTACGTGAAAAGAAATGCAGAAAAGTGAGCAGAGTAACTACGATGTCAAATTGACTGGTCTGTGAAGCGATGAAGACCCAGAGTCTGGATACAGAACATTTCTGTCAGCTATTGACAAAGTGGATACCTCTTTTACTAGGAGATTTCAACATAAGCTAAGACGGAAAACCTCTCTACCATGGCTCAACGAGGACCTCTGGAGAACGGGATTTCTCCTTGAAAAAAAAGCACTGAAGTCTGGTAGGAATGATGACAGACGTATATTTACGTCACTGAGAAATAAGGTGGTTAGGAATAAAAAAAAATTTTAAAGCAAAAGCAGAGCTCTTTCTTAAAGTGATCAATGAAGCAAAAGGAAATGGCAAAGTGATTTGGGAAAATCTCAATCTAACAGGGAGAGGAGCTGAAAAGTCAAAAAACATCCTGAATTAAAGGTTCATGGGATTCTAATTTAAAACTCCAATTTCATATCCACCACCTTTAAAAAAAAAATTCTGACTCTGTCAGGGAACTGGCTCAAAGATTTTCAACCAAGACCACAGTTCTCACTCCCATAGATAATAATAAACCAATATTCAGAATTCCTGAAATGTCAGCGTCAACAGTGGACAGCATTATTAGCTTCTTCAGAAGCTTTAGAACAAAATATGTATTTGGTCTAGATTTGGTCCTGAAGAGACACAAATATTCTATGATTACCCCTACTGTACATCTAGTTAGTCTGTCCATCAAATATGGGTTCTTCTCCCATGCTTGGTAGTCTGCTGCAGTGATACCTGTTTTAAGACCTAACACTGGTGGAACATTACCGACCTATAAGCATTCTTCCAGTGCTATAAAAAGTAGCTGAAAGACGGGTGGCTGATCATCTGACTGATCACCTCGTTCAGGGCAACTCCATACATCAAATGCAATTTGGATTCAGAACTAACCATTCTACCGAAACAGCCAATTGCTATTTTCTGGAGTGCATTAAATCTAAACTGGACTTAGGTGGTGAAGTCGGCGCCGTCTTTTTGGATTTTAAAAAGGCCTTTGATAGTGTTGTTGTTGTCGTTAGAATTATATATGATATATTATTGGACGTAATGTATTTGTATTTTGTATTGTTTTAGTGAGTATTTGTATAGTGGCTGTGTAAAAGCCCTTACCTGCCCAGGGATTATGGGTGCGAATGATCTTTTGGCTAACCCCGGCACATTTACATGGCTGTTGCATTATTGTTATATTGATTCATGTGCATTGTCCCCTGTAAATAAATCAAACAACCAGACAGTCAGTCATTCAGTAAGTCAGTCAGAGACAGATAGACAGCCATTCAGACAGTCAGTCATTCAGTAAGTCAGTCAGAGACAGATAGACAGCCATTCAGACAGTCAGTCATTCAGTAAGTCAGTCAGAGACAGATAGACAGCCATTCAGACAGTCAGTCATTCAGTAAGTCAGTCAGAGACAGATAGACAGCCATTCAGACAGTCAGTCATTCAGTCAGAGACAGATAGACAGCCATTCAGACAGTCAGTCTTCAGTAAGTCAGAGGTATGTCTCACCCGTCCGTGTTTGCAGATGTAGTCAAACAGCTCTCCTCCTGAGACATACTCCATCACCATGAAGAAATCTGTAGGAGTACTGATCACCTGGTACCTACACACACACACACACACACACACACACACACACACACACACACACACACACACACACACACACACACACACACACACACACACACACACACATCTTACAGAAGCCAATACGTCTGCCATAGCTCACAATGTCACTGTGGCCTAACCCTAAAAATAACATGGAAAGAGAGACTAGAAACCTGGAAAGGGATTTACCCAAATAGGAATTATAAACGTCTATCTTCTTAAGCAGTTTTCTGCTAACCGGAGCAAACTGATTCCTTGTGGGTGGGTGTGGGAGAGAGAGTGAGCGAGCAAGAGAGGTGGGAGACTAGAAACGTGGGAAGGGATTTACCCAAGCAGGAATTATAAACTTCCATCTTCTTAACTAGAGATTTCCGCTAAACGGAATTCCGTGTGGGAGAGAGAGAGGGGGGCGGGCTCCTGAGGGCCATAGTAAACAAACCCAGTGTGTGTGGGTATGTGTGTGGGGGAGAGGGGGGGGGGTGCTCCTGAGGCCCATAGTAAACAAACACTGAGTGTATGTGTATGGAAGAGAGAGGGGGGGTACTTTTAGGCCCATAATAAACAAACACAGTCTGTATGCGTTATCCTCACAGTTTGATGATGTGAGGGTGTCTGAAGAGTTTGAGGTTCTGTATCTCTCGTTTGATCTTGCCCACCACGTCCAGACTCCTGATCTTCTGTCTGTTCAGGATCTTCACTGCCACCTTATGACCTGTCAACTGGTGTTCTCCAACTACCACACACACACACACACACACACACACACACATGAACCAACTGGAATGTCCGTAGTTTGTAAAAGAGTATAATAATATGTATTGTGTTCAACTGCTACAATGTAGGCTATAGGGCACAATTTGTGCTGATGGGTCAAATATTAAAAGCAGTTTAGTCTTTTCCTCTGTTGCCAAGGTCACACAGACTACACTGAGGTAGGAGATAGCCCGGGGAATGTGTGATATGTATACTACCCTCAGCTAAACTTTCATTGCCTGATAAAGAATAAAACCCTAGCTGTTTCAGAGTAGTCAACAAGACATGATTAATCACTATTTTTACATTACTGGACTAGTTATATCCATCTATTCACAACAATAAGAAACGTAGATCACAAACCGGTAAACAGGGAAAACACAACACAGTAATTACAGTAAACCTAAAGCCATACACATAGATTACACGGTGGATAAATCAAGTGTGTCTGTCTGCACTCTGTAGCTCATGGTTAGTCAGTCTAACAATTTAGCAATATTGTCTGTAGCAACAATTATTGTTGGCTAGTTCCTTGTTACACACCGTCACACTAATGTCTCGAATCAAACACACCTCCCGCAGTGCAGGGGGAGAGGAGGAGGGGGTCTGAATTCTACAAGGTCACGTTGAGACTGCTAGAAAATAGGAAACTTGACGAGGCGTTCTAGATTCTCATTCTGTCCATGCCATTGTATGGTTTACATAATCGGGGAACACTGGTGATGATGATGAGCACTATTAAGCTATAACGTTCATGTTTATTTTCAATTTAAAAAAATGTCCTTTCCATAGCCATATAGGGCAAGTCTAAATGTCTAACGTTACTGTCACTAGCAAAGTCAACCTCCAACATTCATGGCGGTCAGACGTTACAATTATGTGTGACCTGTTTGTTTTTACACCATCATTGTTGTCGAGGGTAATTGTGCATGCTTAGCCTATCATTACTGATAAGAAGGAGTAGACAGGCTAGCTAGATATGTTGCTGGAATAATTCACCTTTCAACAAACCTAAACCACATTCTCTACATATCAACCGAGACAACAATAATCTAGCACATTCGTAACTACGCAGCCACAGCTACGCATTTTGCGTAGCTATTTAAATAGTCCGCCGCAAAGTTACAATCAATAACAACAAATGTTCCCACGACATGACTGTTGACAAGCACGCGACTTAACTCTTTACTTTGCCGAATGTGCCCACGCCCAGAGTGTCTCCTAAGAGGTAATGTCCGATCTTCACTCGGCCGCCTTCATGTTTCTGCTGTCGTTCTGCCATCTTTACCGTTCAGAACGTTACACCGCTCCGGTAGGCTCGAGCTTGGCTGTCTGCCCGGTGCGCGAGACCGCGGTACACTAGACCTGTGCGTTCAGTTCGCTTGAACGTTTGCTACGTTGCGGAACGGTTTGTACTAAACGACACGTTTCCCCAAAACGTTCTTGAACAGACTTTGAGGTACATTTGCTACCGTTTGGTGGCTGTGGCTTGAAGCAAAGAGTAACGTATTTAAAGGGCAGTGGCCATGCTGACAGCGTTCCCCAAACGCTCCCCGTTTTTTAACTGGTGATTCAGTACAGCGCCGTTTCCGTTTAATTGAACGTCCCAGAATGTAAAACAATGTATTGAACGCAGCCCTGGGTTTGGGAAAACCTGCACTGGACAAGGCAACATATATCCTATCGAACACCGACTGACTGTGTGGTCTACAGTATCGCTCCAGTTGAGGGGAGGGGGTGGGGGTTGTGTAGGTAAAAACATGCCATGAGCTTTTAAACATTCCAAACAGATGAACATTCCATATGCTATTTAGGCTCAAAGTCTGCACACTCATCAATCATCTCAGCGATTACAGTATGCTCCGTTGGCTAGAGTAGGCCTATAGCCTTAACATTTATATTGGGTCAGAAATCTATTACAGAACAGGTCATTGATGCTAGGCCTAATGTATGCCAATTCATGTGACCTGTTGTTACAGATAATGGCCTATATACTACACATCTACAGCATTATTAGTGGGCTGGATGCCTCACATTAGTGAGAGGCACAATCCCAAACACTACTGCTGTTTTTCATTCTTCTTCCCCTCTAATCAGGGACTGATTCAAACATCAGTACTCTGACCAGATTGGAGAACAGGGGTTGTTTCTGAACCGAGCAATGTATTGGTGAGAATTTTTTATTTTTTATTTCCCATTTATTTAACCAGTTAGGCCAGTTGAGAACACATTCTCATTTACAACTGTGACCTGACCAAGATAAAGCAAAGCAGTGCGACAAAAACAACAACACAGAGTTACACATGGAATAAAACAAATGTACAGTCACTAACACAATAGAAAAATCTGTACCTCTACTGGGTGTAGTTAAGTATTTCCACCACCACTAGATGTCAGACAGAGCTCAGTGCTGATCCCCTGGCCTCATTGGTGTTGATCAGTCACACACTGTCATGCCTGGGATCACTGCCCTTCATGTTATGTCTATCAGCCTCACAAACAGACTGAAGACAACACTACTCAACTGTCAATGACAGCCAGACAAACAGACTGAAGACAACACTACTCAACTGTCAATGACAGCCAGACAAACAGACAGACAGACCGACCGATGAAACTCTCAATATGCAGACAGAAAAAAAGACATAGGCTTATTCTAAACTGAACTCTACACAGACAGACAGTATCTATTTTGTCTTCAACAACTTTACAGTACAACGCCAGAGACCACATCATGAGGTTTGGACATAGGGGGCCTGAATACCTCCAAATGGTGCTACACTGAGATCATTGGAGGTGTGCTGAAGGACATGAGATATTGAAGAAGGGGTTGTGTAGCATCCTTATTGCATTGCAGTGCTCGAGGCGTCACTACAGACCCGGGTTCGATCCCAGGCTGTGTCACAGCCGACTATGACCGGTAGATCCATGAGGTGGCGCACAATTGGCCCAGCGTCGTCCAGGTTAGGGGAGGGTTTGGCCGGCCGGGATGTCCTTGTCCCATTGCACTCTAGCGACTCCTTGTGGCAGACCGGTCGCCTGCAGTCTTACGGTGTTACCTCCAACACATTGGTGCGGCTAGCTTTGGGTTAAGTGAGCAGTGTGGCTTGGTAGGGTCGTGTTTCGGAGGACGCATGACTCTTGACTTTCGCCTCTCCCGAGTCTGTAGGGGAGTTACAGCGATGGGACAAGACTGTAACTACCAATTGGGGAGACATTTTTTTTTTTACTCTGTTCCATTTGATCCACTGTCTCATCAGCCCAGCCAGGCAAATTATTAACTAGATCTCCACTATAAAAAACATCTAGACTTTATCTCACATTTCTTTCCAACTAAAATGTCATTTTCAACAGTGGAGATTTATATAAACCTTTCTGTCTGTCTGTCTCCAACATTTGCAACATTGTTTTAATATTCAAATTCGATCTCCAACTGTCCCATGGTGGGAAAAAGGGGTTGAGTACTTATTGACTCAAGACATTTCAGCTTTTCATTTTTAATTCATTTGTAAACATATCGAAAAACATGATTTCACTTTGACATTATGGGGTATTGTGTGTAGGCCAGTAATCCATTTAATATTCAGGCTGTAACACAACAACATGTGGAAAAAGATAAGGGGTGTGAATACTTTCTGAAGGCACCTGTACTGTCTCCTTCTTCTAGATGGTAGCGAGGTGAACAGGCCGTGGCTTGGGTGGCTGAGGTCCTTGAATACCTTTTTGGCCTTCCTGTGACACCGGGTGCTGTAGATGTCTTGGAGGGCAGGCAGTGTGCCCCCGTCGGGCTTGACCTCACACCCTCTGGAGAGCCCCGTGGTTGTGGTTGGTGCAATTGTCATACCAGGTGTCGGTACAGCCTGACAGGATGCTCTCAATGGTACAAAGCCACATTTCTTCAGCCTCCTGAGGTTGAATAGGCGCAGTTGCGCAGTTTTCACCACATTGTCAGTGTGAAGGCACCATTTCAGGTCGTCAGTGATGTGCACGCAGAGGAACTTGAAGCTTTTGACCCTTTCCATTGCGCCCCCGTCGATGTGAATGGGGGCGTGATCTGTCTGCTGTCTCCTATAGTCCACGATCAGCTACTTCGTTTTGTTGATGTTGAGAAAGATGTTATGTTTCTGGCACCACTCAGCCAGGACTCTCACCTCCTCCCTGTAGACTGTCTTGTCGTTGTTGGTAATCAGGCAGACGACACACTATTGTGTCCTCTGCAAAGTTGATGATTAAGTTGGAGACGTGTGTGGTCAAGCAGTCATGGGTGAGTATGGAGTACAGGAGGGGGCTGAGCATGTTGAGGATCAGTGTGGTGGAGATTTTGTTGGCTACCTTCACCACTTGGGGTCGGCCCGTCCATGACTCAGTTGCACAGGGAGGGGTTCAGACCCCCGACTACAGCTCAGCCCTGAGATTAGTGGTGAGCTTGAAGAGCACTAGGGTGTTGAAGGCTGAGCTGTAGTCAATGAACAGCATTCTTACATAGATGTTTCTCTTGTCCTGCTGGGATTGTGCAGTGTGCAGTGTGCAGTGTGTTGTTTGTGGATCTGTTGGGGCGGTATGCAAATTGTAGTGGGTCTAGTTTGCCGGGTAAGATAAAGACAATTTACCTACCTTAAATTTGACTGCTTTATTTAAAAAATATATTTTCTCTCTATATAAGTGGATGATTTATCTTTAGGCTCCCATAAGTGGATCTATAGTTTATAGATCTAACTTTAGATTACATTTGTAACTTTTTCCAAATTCTGAATTATTAGATACAGCTACCTCAAAATCGTTTTGTTGTAGTGACTTACTTTTTTTTTATCAGACAGGAAAAAATGTTTTGTTGATTAAGAGTAGTAGCAAACAGGGAAAGTGTTAGAAAACCAAATTGTGACAAAGTAGTTTCTGTGCGAATTACAAGCGTGTACATTAGGGCACACCGAACCAAATGTTTTAAAACATTTGGCAAATAAATTGGAAATGAAAACAAACGTTTCTTTTCACACATTCAGATACACCCATTTCACTCAATTTCTGGGCGTTTTCTTCCATTTCATGCCAACTGGACACGACCCAGATATTTGGCCGATGGTTTTCTCCATCAGTAGCACAATATGATGAATAATGATGACCAGGTGGCGAATCGCATCTCTGCATGTCTGGCAGACATATCAGTGTGGATGACGGATCACCACCTCAAGCTGAACCTCGGCAAGACGGAGCTGCTCTTCCTCCCGGGGAAGGACTGCCCGTTCCATGATCTCGCCATCACGGTTGACAACTCCATTGTGTCCTCCTCCCAGAGCGCTAAGAACCTTGGCGTGATCCTGGACAACACCCTGTCGTTCTCAACTAACATCAAGGCGGTGGCCCGTTCTTGTAGGTTCATGCTCTACAACATCCGCAGAGTACGACCCTGCCTCACACAGGAAGCAGCGCAGGTCCTAATCCAGGCACTTGTCATCTCCCGTCTGGATTACTGCAACTCGCTGTTGGCTGGGCTCCCTGCCTGTGCCATTAAACCCCTACAACTCATCCAGAACGCCGCAGCCCGTCTGGTGTTCAACCTTCCCAAGTTCTCTCACGTCACCCCGCTCCTCCGCTCTCTCCACTGGCTTCCAGTTGAAGCTCGCATCCGCTACAAGACCATGGTGCTTGCCTACGGAGCTGTGAGGGGAACGGCACCTCAGTACCTCCAGGCTCTGATCAGGCCCTACACCCAAACAAGGGCACTGCGTTCATCCACCTCTGGCCTGCTCGCCTCCCTACCACTGAGGAAGTACAGTTCCCGCGCAGCCCAGTCAAAACTGTTCGCTGCTCTGGCCCCCCAATGGTGGAACAAACTCCCTCACGACGCCAGGACAGCGGAGTCAATCACCACCTTCCGGAGACACCTGAAACCCCACCTCTTTAAGGAATACCTAGGATAGGATAAAGTAATCCTTCTCACCCCCTTGAAAGATTTAGATGCACTATTGTAAAGTGGCTGTTCCACTGGATGTCTTAAGGTGAACGCACCAATTTGTAAGTCGCTCTGGATAAGAGCGTCTGCTAAATGACTTAAATGTAAAATGTAATATCCTAGGCCACAGTAGCAGTTTTATGTCTTTGGTTGCCTGTTTTGCATGTTATTTTGGCATTCATTTGTGTCACATATCAGTTTGCAAACGATGTAAATATACAGTTGAAGTCGGAAATGTACATACACTTAGGTTGGAGTCATTAAAACTCGTTTTTCAACCACTCCACAAATTTCTTGTTAACAAACTATAGTTTTGGCAAGTCGGTTAGGAGATCTACTTTGTGCATGAAACAACTCATTTTTCCAACAAATGTTTGCAGACAGATTATTTCACTTATAATTCACTGTATCACAATTCCAGTCGACAATCTTCTGGCATATCCTTGTCCATCCTTGTCATATGAAGAGAAATGACGGATAAAACATATCGGTGATCATCAGCCATTGGACATAAACATTACACAACAAGTCGGGAAATTGCAAATACAACAATGAGTGGTTTAGAAGGAATCAATGGCTAACTGCAAGCATCTGAAAGCTATCACTATTTTGGTTCCCCTGCCTGCTGTTCAGTGGAGAGGGTGTGTTGTCCAAGTCTGAGTTGAATGATTTAAAACATCTATCTGAAAGGGTTTATTTTCCAAGCTTAAAAGGATAAACATTCACAGGCAACACCATGGGCCAGAAAAGGTTCAATACGTTGGCCATGCTGCCAATCCAGCATGACTTCTGCCCCACATTCAAAACAACCGAAAACTCAGAACTGGTAAAACTCAGACTTCAATGCATTCAAGACAGCTGGGATCTTGGGGGAAAAAACGAGCTTGGACTGGGAAAATACGAGCTCGGACTGGGAAAATACGAGCTCGGACTGGGAAAAAACGAGCTTGGACTGGGAAAAAACGAGCTTGGACTGGGAAAAAACGAGCTTGGACTGGGAAAATACGAGCTTGGACTGGGAAAAAACGAGCTTGGACTGGGAAAAAACGAGCTTGGACTGGGAAAAAACGAGCTTGGACTGGGAAAAAACGAGCTTGGACTGGGAAAAAACGAGCTTGGACTGGGAAAATACGAGCTTGGACTGGGAAAAAACGAGCTTGGACTGGGAAAATACGAGCTTGGACTGGGAAAAAAACGAGCTTGGACTGGGAAAAAACGAGCTTGGACTGGGAAAAAATGAGCTTGGACTGGGAAAATACGAGCTTGGACTGGGAAAATACGAGCTTGGACTGGGAAAATACGAGCTTGGACTGGGAAAATACGAGCTTGGACTGGGAAAAAACGAGCTTGGACTGGGAAAATACGAGCTTGGACTGGGAAAAAATGAGCTTGGACTGGGAAAATACGAGCTTGGACTGGGAAAAAACGAGCTTGGACTGGGAAAATACGAGCTCGGACTGGGAAAATACGAGCTCGGACTGGGAAAAAACGAGCTCGGACTGGGAAAAAACGAGCTCGGACTGGGAAAAAACGAGCTCGGACTGGGAAAAAACGAGCTCGGACTGGGAAAAAACGAGCTCGGACTGGAAAAATACGAGCTCGGACTGGGAAAATACGAGCTCGGACTGGGAAAATACGAGCTTGGACTGGGAAAATACGAGCTTGGACTGGGAAAATACGAGCTTGGACTGGGAAAAAACGAGCTTGGACTGGGAAAATACGAGCTTGGACTGGGAAAAAATGAGCTTGGACTGGGAAAATACGAGCTTGGACTGGGAAAATACGAGCTTGGACTGGGAAAATACGAGCTTGGACTGGGAAAATACGAGCTTGGACTGGGAAAATACGAGCTTGGACTGGGAAAAAACGAGCTTGGACTGGGAAAATACGAGCTTGGACTGGGAAAAAATGAGCTTGGACTGGGAAAATACGAGCTTGGACTGGGAAAAACGAGCTTGGACTGGGAAAATACGAGCTTGGACTGGGAAAATACGAGCTCGGACTGGGAAAAAAACGAGCTCGGACTGGGAAAAACGAGCTCGGACTGGGAAAAACGAGCTCGGACTGGGAAAAACGAGCTCGGACTGGGAAAAAACGAGCTCGGACTGGGAAAAAACGAGCTCGGACTGGAAAAATACGAGCTTGGACTGGGAAAAACGGCTTGGACTGGGAAAAACGAGCTTGGACTGGGAAAAACGAGCTCGGACTGGGAAAAAACGAGCTTGGACTGGGAAAATACGAGCTTGGACTGGGAAAAACGAGCTTGGACTGGGAAAAACGAGCTTGGACTGGGAAAACGAGCTTGGACTGGGAAAAAACGAGCTTGGACTGGGAAAAACGAGCTTGGACTGGGAAAAACGAGCTTGGACTGGGAAAAACGAGCTTGGACTGGGAAAATACGAGCTTGGACTGGGAAAAAACGAGCTTGGACTGGGAAAATACGAGCTTGGACTGGGAAAAACGAGCTTGGACTGGGAAAATACGAGCTTGGACTGGGAAAAACGAGCTTGGACTGGGAAAAACGAGCTTGGACTGGGAAAAAACGAGCTTGGACTGGGAAAAACGAGCTTGGACTGGGAAAAACGAGCTTGGACTGGGAAAACTGGGAAAAAACGAGCTTGGACTGGGAAAAAGCGAGGGAAAAACTTGGACTGGGAAAAAACGAGCTTGGACTGGGAAAAACGAGCTTGGACTGGGAAAATACGAGCTTGGACTGGGAAAAAACGAGCTTGGACTGGGAAAATACGAGCTTGGACTGGGAAAAACGAGCTTGGACTGGGAAAAACGAGCTTGGACTGGGAAAAAACGAGCTTGGACTGGGAAAAACGAGCTTGGACTGGGAAAATACGAGCTTGGACTGGGAAAAAACGAGCTTGGACTGGGAAAAACGAGCTTGGACTGGGAAAATACGAGCTTGGACTGGGAAAAAACGAGCTTGGACTGGGAAAATACGAGCTTGGACTGGGAAAAAACGAGCTTGGACTGGGAAAATACGAGCTTGGACTGGGAAAAAACGAGCTTGGACTGGGAAAAAACGAGCTTGGACTGGGAAAAAACGAGCTTGGACTGGGAAAAAACGAGCTTGGACTGGGAAAATACGAGCTTGGACTGGGAAAAAACGAGCTTGGACTGGGAAAATACGAGCTTGGACTGGGAAAAAACGAGCTTGGACTGGGAAAAAACGAGCTTGGACTGGGAAAATACGTTTTGAACGGTCATCCTGAAGATCATTGACGTCATTTTTGCTAAAAATGTGGGGCTCAAAACAGATGGGCCTCTGCCCTGAATGACGGGTCGCCACCGATGCCATAGTTTGTACATCTCAAGTGTTATATTGCTTATATAGGTCTATCTCATTAGTCTCTTAGTCATCATTTTAGGGAATGTTGGAATTATTGAATTGTTTTGCCTACTTTGTGTATTATAATTAGCTCATGTGCTTTTCTTCACGAGGAGGGGATACTATATAATCTTGTTGGGTCTGTAACCAGTGACAGTCTCTTCCCAGTCAAATATAATTCCAGTTGATATTTCAAGGGTTCTTTTTGTTGCGCAATGTGCTGTCTTTGCGCTGGAATATTGTATATAAAAGTGGATCCTCGTGATTCTATTTTCGTTCCTTTTTAGACCACACAGGCCTAATAAAATAATAAAATGTTGTGTAGTGGCTTTGCTGGCATGCATCTAAAAAATAAAATGGGTTCAGTTTGCCCCATCAAGATGCACATGCTAAAATCGCCACTGCACACAAACGCCCTTTTATGATGTGTTCTGTGTTGGCCTCTCCGTAACCACCGCTGGGAGCAATGTCGGACTGCTCTTTATCCAGGTCCAGAGAAAGTTTTCTAGCAGGAGGTCTGGAGCTTATTACTGGGCTGTAGCAGAGAGAAGAGGGGGGCGGGGGGGGGGGGGGGGGGGGGGGGTTGATAAAACTACGGTCTCTCTCCCAGCGCTCAGAGCGCTATTTTCTGCCAGGCTTTGAAGCGGACTGAGAGAGAGGAGAGGGAGAAGCAGGCTTCATTCATTATAGCGCCGTTACACACGTTTACCATCCCTAAAGCGTGGACCGGACAGACGTAAAGTTTTTTTATCCAGGTTCTGAAGAGGCGACTTCAGTGGAAAAGTTAAACGTCTCTAATAGTAGGCTAAAATATATGTTGTATTTGTTTAAGACGAGGCATCGCATCGTTGCAGCACTGATACGTTTGCAGAACCTCTTCTTAGTTGGGAAGTTAGTTTCACATAGTTGGCTACTCAGTGACATTCGCATCTTTTCGGCTGGAAAACTTGACGGACTAAATAACGTGATTTAGTTTGTGTTTAGCACGCTTGTGGGATTTTAACTGGAGACGGGATTCTTACATGCAACAGTATTTTGTATGAGAAAGCCATGGCACAACAGAACAGAAACGGAGGGACTTCATTAAACAACAACAACGGCATCGATAACACCAAGAGGAAACTGTTGATAGGACTGGACCTCTTCTGCCTGCTCCTAGGTGAGTTTCAAAGACATATTAGTCCCAACTGTAAACAAATGAAATGACTTGACAGCACGGAATGAACTATAACGTGACAAGAACGTGACAATAGTGTCACACAGTAATGTCACCAGGGAAAAGTGCGGCCTATAACAAATTGGGCAATTACATAACATATTCAAACACGTTAAAGGGTGTGACCAATATGTATAAAACTGCGCTCACTATAATGTACTATCAGTGAAAACAGAACAACTGTCAGTGTGTCATAACAGAGAGAGAGAGGCGGCGGGAGTGGGCACGCAACCCTGAGCAGAGAGAGAGAGACGGCGGGAGTGGGCACGCAACCCTGAGCAGAGAGAGAGCGAGAGAGTGAACACAACTGCATCCAATATGTCCAAAGGGACATACTATATTTAAAATAATGTAATATGTTAACAACCTGCACCATGTCCACCTAACACACTTCGTTAACGTGATCAGAGTCAGACCGTGAAATAGACGCCAGACAGTGAGAACCAGGACCATGGGACTACGTTTTAAGTGCCACTGAGAGAGAACACATTGTGGTTGTTGACATGATGTGAAGTGGTCAGCCAACATGGCATATGGTGTCCTAAAGACCACTGTCTGACTGAACAAGACTCTGACTCTGAACATTAACCTAACTCAATTTATTAAGTTACAGTTAAATCAAATAGTTTATAAATGTTATTAACTCTACAGTTTTCAGAGTCTGGAATTGGATATTAGATTATCTCAATTAACAGTAGGAAAGGTCCCCGTGTGTGTGTATGTGTGTGTGTGTGTGTGTTTGTGTGTGTGTGTGTCAAATCAAATTGTATTTGTCACATGCACCGAATACAACAGGTGTAGACTTTAATGCTGCTTATGAGCCCTACCCAACGCAGAGTTTTAAAAACCAGAAAAATACAAATCGTAACACAACGAATAAAATACACAAGAATGAAGATATATACCCGGAGTACCAGTACCATATCACTATGCAGGAGTATGAGGTATGTGAGGTAGAAATGTACATGAAGGCAGGGTAAAGTGACTAGGCATCAGGATAGATAATAATACGAGTAAAATAACAAACAAAGTAGCAGGAGGAAAGGATGTGTGTGAAACTGTATGTATGTGTGTGTGGCATCGACATGCGTGTGTGTTTTGTGTGTGTGTGTGTGTGTGTGTGTATGTAGTGTATGTGATTGCGTGGTGGTTTGTGTGAGAGTGTCAGTGTAGTGTGTGTGAGTGTGTTAAATAGTGTATATACTGTATAGTATTGTGAGTGTGCAAAGTCAGTGCAAGATAGGGTCAATGCAGATAGTCCGGGTAACCATTTAGCAGTCTTATGACCAGGGGGAAGAAGCTGTTCTGGAGCCCGTTGGTCCGAGAGCCGCGATGTTCCGGTACAGTGTTTGCTGGATGGAAGCAGAGTAAACAGTCTATGGCTTGGGTGGCTGAAGTCTTTGTCATTTTTTTCGGGCCTTCCTCTGAAACCGACTGATATTTGTATTTGTATGTATTAAAATTAAGGCAGTTTATACAATTTTAAAAACATTACATTCACAGATTTCATAACACACTGTGTGCCCCCAGGTCCCTACTCCACCACTACCACATAGCTACAGTACTAAATCCATGTGTGTGTGTGTGTGTGTGTGTGTGTGTGTGTGTGTGTGTGTGTGTGCGTGTGCCTGTGCCTGTGCCAATGTTTGTGTTGCTTCACAGTCCCTGCTGTTCCATAAGGTGTTTTTTTTGTCTGTTTTTTTAAATCTAATTTTACTGCTTGCGTCAGTTACTTGATGCGGAGTAGAGTTCCATGTAGTCATGGTCTATGTAGTACTGTGGAGTAGAGTTCCATGTAGTCATGGTCTATGTAGTACTGTGGAGTAGAGTTCCATGTAGTCATGGCTCTATGTAGTACTGTGGAGTAGAGTTCCATGTAGTCATGGTCTATGTAGTACTGTGGAGTAGAGTTCCATGTAGTCATGGCTCTATGTAGTACTGTGGAGTAGAGTTCCATGTAGTCATGGCTCTATGTAGTACTGTGGAGTAGAGTTCCATGTAGTCATGGCTCTATGTAGTACTGTGGAGTAGAGTTCCATGTAGTCATGGCTCTATGTAGTACTGTGGAGTAGAGTTCCATGTAGTCATGGCTCTATGTAGTACTTTGTGCATCTCATAGTCTGTTCTGGATTTGGGGACTGTGAAGAGACCTCTTATGGCATGTCTTGTATGGTATGCATTGGTGTCCGAGCTGTGTGCCAGTAGTTTAGGCAGACTGCTCGGTGCATTCAACATGTCAATACCTTTCATAAATAAAAGTAGTGATGAAGTCAATCTCTCCTCCACTTTCAGCCAGGAGAGATTGACATGCATATTATGAATATTATCTATTATCTCTCTGTGTACATCCAAGTGGCAATCGTGCTGCCCTGTTCTGAGCCAATTGCAATTTTCCTGTCCTTTTTTGTGGCACCTGACCACACGACTGAACAGTAGTCAAGGTGCGACAAAACTAGAGCCTGTAGGACATGCCTTGTTGAAAGTGTTGTTAAGTTTTATTATAGACAGACTTCTCCCCATCTTAGCTACTACTGCATCAATATGTTTTGACCATGACAGTTTACATTCTAGGGTTACTCCAAGCAGTTTAGTCATCTCAACTTGCTCAATTTCCACATGATTTATTACAATATTTAGTTGAAGTTTAGGGTTTAGGATTTAGTGAGTGTTTTGTTCTAAATACAATGCTTTTAGTTTTAAAAATATTTAGGGATAACTTATTTCTTGCCACCCACCCAGAAACTAACTGCAGCTCTTTGCTAAGTGTTGCAGTCATTTCAGTTGCTGTAGTAGCTGACGTGTATAGTGTTTGGTCATCCGCATACATAGACACTCAGTGGCATGTTGTTAGTAAAAATTGGGGAAAAAAACAAGGGACCTAAACAGTTACCCTGGGGAATTCCTGATTCTAACTGGATTATATTTGAGAGGCTTCCATTAAAAAACACCCTCTGTGATCTATTAGACAAGACAAGTAACTATTTATCCGCATTATAGCAGGGGGTGTAAAGCCATAACACATACTGTACATTTTTCCAGCAGCAGACTATGATCGATAATGTCAAAAGCTGCACTGAAGTCTAACAAGACGGCCCCACAATCATTTTATCATCAATTTCTCTCAGCCAATCAACCGTCATTTGTGTAAGTGCTGTGCTTGTTGAGTGTCCTTCCCTATGAGCATGCTGAAATTCTGTTGTCAATTTGTTTACTGTGAAATAGCATTATATCTGGTCAAACACAATTTAGTCCAGAAGTTTAATAAGTGTTGGTAACAGGCTGATTGGTCGGCTATTTGAGCCAGTAAAGGTGGCTTTACTATTCTTGGGTAGCAGGAATGACTTTAGTTTCCCTCCAGGACTGAGGGCACACACTCTCTAGTAGGCTTAAATTAAAGATGTGGCAAATAGGAGTGGCAATATTGTCTGCTATTATCCTCAGTAATTTTCCAACCAGATTGTCAGACCCTGGTGGCTTGTCATTGTTGATAGACAACAATCATTTTTTCCCCTCTTCCATACTGACATTACAGAATTTAAAAGTATACTTCTTGTCTTTCATAATTTGGTCCGATATACTTGGATATGTAGTGTCAGCGTCTTTTGCTGGCATGCCATCCCCAAATTTGCTCATCTTGTCAATGAAAAAGTAATTAAAGTAGTTTTCAATATCAGTGGGCTTTGTGACGAATGAGCCATCTGATTCAAGGAATGAAGGAACCGAGTTGGCTTTTTCCCCGAAATTTAATTTAAGGTGCCCCTAAGCTTTTTACTTTTTACTTTTTATAATTCTTTAAATAATGTATCTTTGTTTCATAGTGTAGTTTATTTTTATTTAGTTTAATCATATGATCTCTAAATTTGCAGTACGTTTGCCAATCAGTTGGGTTGCCAGACCTAATTGCCATACCTTTTGCCTCATCCCTGTCAACCATACAATTTTTCAATTCCTCATCGATCCAAGGGGATTTAACAGTTTTTACAGTCATTTTCTTAATGGGTACATTCTTATTATTAACTGGAATAAGTAGTTTCATAAATGCGTCAAGTGCAGCTTCAAGATGCTCTCGATGGTGCAGCTGTATAACTTTTCAACCTCCTGAAGGGCTCTGTGTGTGTGTGTGTGTGTGTGTGTGTGTGTGTGTGTGTGTGTGTGTGTGTGTGTGTGTGTGTGTCCAGGGGGAGAGATGTTGCAGATGTTTTAAAGTGCTGTAACTTGCACATTTTACTGCACCTTAATTAAATAGCCCGCCAGGCCCTCTCCCCTCCAGCCATCCTCCCTTTCCCTTATTGCTCATATTACCTGCTGAGCTCTCTTTCCATCTAGAGAACAGGAATGGTATGAAACTAGGACTAGAGTTTAAGAATAAAAATAAAAATGGAATGGTGTGAAATTGGAATAGAAATATACAAGGAATGGTGTGGAATTGGAATAGAAATAGACATGGAATGCGTTTGTGTGTTTCTGAGGTGATGATGGCTCGTTTGAACTGTAGACCCCCTTGAGTGTTACCAATGCTAGCCATCTCTTCTGTTTCTCTCTCGTTCTCCCTCTTTCTCACCCTCTTTCTCTGAGAGCAGGATTAGGGAGTCAAGCCTAACTTTACACATTCTCTTCCACAACCTTCCAGAAAATCCCCTTCAGCTGTCCGTACCCCATCACTCTACAGCAGATTATCTCTCTCTATCTCTCTCTCTCTCTGTTTCTCTCCCTCCCTCCCTCCCTCCCTCATCTCTCTCTCTCTCTCTCTCTCTCCCCTCTCTCTCTCTCTCTCCTCTCTCTCTCTCTCTCTCCCTCCCCTCTCTCTCTCTCTCTCTCTCTCTATCCTCTCGCACTCTCTCTCTCTCTCTCTCTCTCTCTCTCTCTCTCTCTCTCTCTCCCTCCCCTCTCTCTCTCTCTCTCTCTCTCTCTCTCTCTCTCTCTAATTGTTTAAACATGTGTTGTGAGTCAGGGGGAAGGTCTCTCAACTGTAAACCCTGCTCTGTGCACAGAGATAGATGGGCAATTCCACGACAACCAAATTACTCTTTGAAAAAACATTGATTTCAAAGTTTAACAAACCATACAATTCTATGCAGAAGGACTACTTTGAACAATTTACACAGAAAATTTCACAAAAACACATTTACTTGAAGAACTGTGCAGATGCAAAGTTTGGTAACAGAATTACGGTAAAATCTCCCACAGTTTTGTTATGCAACCAAATTTTCCAAAAAACTCTGTTAAATATCTGCAATGAATTAAGATTCTGCAGAAAGAATGGGGTATCAGTTATTACATAACACCTTGAAAATAATATTTGGGTTATTAAATTACAGTAGGTGAAGTGGATTTACGTCCAGTAATGGAAGTACAGTTACAGAATTACATCATGGGTCTCTTATCTTTACTATACAGAAATGCATAATTATGGATATGAATATCATTCCCTTTATGGTGATGTATCCTGAATAGGTACACAAAGGTAGAAATATGCAATGTCCTTCTTTTGCAAATGTGGGTATTGTTATACACACTGGCTATTATTGTAATGAACTCCAAATCTGGAACAATCATAAACGTCTATGTTTCACACGTTTGTGAGCACCGTCTGTGCAAGATAGTGTCAATGCAGATAGTCCGGGTGTAGCACTCACTCTTATTGCCAGGGGGAAGAAGCTGCTCCGGAGCCTGTTGGTCCGAGAGCCGTGATGCTCCGGTACCGTTTGCTGGATGGAAGCAGAGTGAAAAAACAGAACAGCACAGCAGAGCACAGGTAGGAAGGGGGTGGCAGGTCGCCTAGCAGTTAAGAGCGTTGGGCCAGTAACCGTATAGGCCGTCATTGTAAATAAGAATTTGTTCTTAACTGACTTGCTTAGTTAAATAAAAGTTAAATAAATACAAATAAGTTTTTAAAAAACTCAAAGTTACTGGTTCAAATCAAAGGCTGACTAAGGCACTTAACCCTAATTGCTCCTGTAAGTCGCTCTGGATAAGTGTCTGCTGAATACGTAAACCATTTAAAGTAGAGTACAGTAAAGTAGTCAAATAGATATGTACAGTAAAATACAGTACTGTTTTCACAACTGTTTTCATACTGTTCTCTATCGTATTCTACTGTGCTGTCCAAACCTGGGAAACATAGACACCTATGATTGGTTCAGATTTGGTCCAGCCAGGGCGGACTGACCAAGTTTCAACTACTTTTCAATATAGATGGGCGTCCGGTGTCGGTTGGTGCTCAGTGGGTGAGGATGCTTGTTACAGTAAATGGAAAGAGGGTAGGTGGTAGGTGTCATGGTAGGTGTCAGTCTGAGAGGTGACATTAACTGGGGAGAGAGAGAGAGGGCAGGGTTGTCCTGACAGTTTTCACACTCTTGCTTTAACCACAAGACAATAGAAAGTGAAAGAAAACAGTTATGAGCTGAATATAACAGTATGCCAGTGGAAGGGAAACAGTTATGAGCTGAATATAACAGTATGCTAGTGGAAGGGGAAACAGTTATGAGCTGAATATAACAGTATGCCAGTGGAAGGGGAAACAGTTATGAGCTGAATATAACAGTATGCCAGTGGAAGGGAGGACAGAAGCAGGTGACACAACTGTGATTTCCCATTGTAGCCTTTTTGGGTAATTCTATCACCAATTTGGTAACAGAATGACAAGGCAGAAGGTCCCTTTTCTTAAACTTACAGAAGATAAATAATTTCTCCATAACTAAACATAAGTGTTGATATTAGTTGTGAGGGGTCTTTACTTCAACATTATTGTGTTTTGGTGTATTTCTAATACATTTTAAGACATTTTCTGGTAGATGTTGTCTAAGACCCTTCTAAGATCTGTTTGGATTCACCTGGTCAGTCTATGTCTTGGAAAGAGCAGGTGTTCCTAATGTTTTGTACACTCAGTGTAGCATTTGCTTCATAAACATTAATTAAACAAGATTCACTGTTTTATATAAACTCAGAAACAGATTCACTGTTTTATATAAACTCAGAAACAGATTCACTGTTGTATATAAACTCAGAAACAGATTCACTGTTTTATATAAACTCAGAAACAGATTCACTGTTTTATATAAACTCAGAAACAGATTCACTGTTTCATATCAACTCCTTGAGACTTTGAATCCATGTGGAGTACATTTCCTCCACAAACCAACTTCTTCCACTTTAGAAATACAGGCTGGTACGCACACACACACGTGCACATACCCACACACACACACACACACATGCACGCACGCACACACACACTCTCACTCTCTTTCTTTGTGATGCTAAACTTGGACAAGCTGTCTGTTTTTATTCACTGGCCTGGTTTAGTGGCGTGGGGGTGAGGGAGGGAGGGATGAATCTAGAGAAAGAGAAGAGGAGATAGAGGGGGGCTATCAGGGGGAATGAAAGGGGTAGGAATGCGAGTGTGGAGGACTTGAAGAATGTACAATTGGGAATGGGCTTTGTCCTTACCCGAGTGTGTGCTGCAAGTGGGTGTGTGTGTGTGTGAGGGCGTCCGATGGTGATGTTTAAGTGGCAGGAGAACCTCAGGGATAAGACAGAGTACTACCTGCCACTCCCCCAACACATGCAGGGTTCTGCTGAACACCGTCTAGGCAGACAGTTTATAGACCCTCCTGTTCCTCTTGTATAAATCAGAGATAATATATAAATCAGCTTCTATACTGTCAGAGAGAACAGCAGCCCAGAGAGGGATTGAGACAGACAGACAGTAAACAGTTGAGCTCTAGTCCTTAATCCCATACTGGCTGTTGGACACATATTACAGCATCTGCTGATTGTCATAGTTGGAAAGAGCATGCACGAACATGGGAAATACACACACGCCACACGCACACATCCCAGGGCTGTTTGAGAGGGGAAGATTGCAGATGTTGCAGATGTTTGTTAGAAGACGTGTTCTCGGTGGAGATGCTGCGGGACTGGAGCACTGTGTGTGTGTGTGTGTGTGTGTGTGTCTGTCTGTCTGTCTGTCTGTCTGTCTGTCTGTCTGTCTGTCTGTCTGTCTGTCTGTCTGTCTGTGTGTGTGTGTGTGTGTGTGTTTGTGTGTGTATTTGTGTGCCTGTGTGTTGATGCTCAGACTAGAGCTGGGGAACTATTCAAGGTTGGCATCTTTCTCAGAATATAAATTCCAGTCCCTCCCTCTCTCTCTCTCTCTCTCTCTCTCTCTCTCCTCTCCACTCCGACTTTTAATCCAGTTGGCTGCTCAGAAGGCAACAAACAGTGAAAGTAAATGCTAAGTAAATGTAGCTAAGCAAATGTCTCTATAGCGACCAATCTTATTCTGTAAGGACCGAGGCCAGAGATGAGAAGCAGGTTGACATTTAATTATGAACAGACAAAGAGCAAGACAGAAACAGCGTCCGAACACAGATACACAATGACAAACAACAGTCAATACAGCAGTGGGGAGCAGAGCAGGGGATTCTGGGAAGGTGACGAGGGAAGGCAGGAGTGCGTAATGCAGGGCCCTCAAGCGCCAGGGGGGAAGAGCGGGAGCAGGCGGTACATATTCATTATTATTAACATTTCCTCATGTCACTGAATTAGATGAATTTGAGATTTGAGGTAATGTGTGTTTGCGTGTGCAGTCTGATCTGACGTCAGTCTCTGAATAGCATTAGAGTCCTGGGGAATTAGCCGATACTAACATTCACCACCTATAGCGGCTGTTACCCTTGTCTCTACCTCCCATTAAGACTTACAGCAATACATTACAGCAGTTTTACCTAACTTTAACCCATTCAATCACGTACATAACTTTAACCCTATACTCTATCTCCCCAGTATGAGTATCCCTCCTCAGACACTTTATTCTGACTGACTGACCGGCTCTATACATATTTAACAGGATTTCTTACATTCCTCCAATCCAGTACCGAACTCTCTTGACATCTGGCGTAATTGTGTGTGTGTGTGTGTGTGTGTGTGTGTGTGTGTGTGTGTGTGTGTGTGTGTGTGTGTGTGGGGGGCACTCAGGAAAGGGTGCTCCCTCCTCCTGCCTCCTCCCTCCTCCTCCCTCCTCCACACCTCTACCTCCCTCTAACCCCACTTTGCCAGCCCCCTCTCCCTCCTGCGTCCTCCCTCCTCCTGCCTCCTCCCTCCTCCACACCTCTACCTCCCTCTAACCCCACTTTGCCAGCCCCCTCTCCCTCTCCCTAGCTCAATCAGTGGAGTGATGGTGGTAGTGGGACCCTGTAGAGGGAGGAATGTGAGTAGTTTACTTGCAGGCTGGTAGCCCTAGTGTTAGCCAGGCGCCTGTTGGATGGATGACTAATCTAACCATAGGTGGCTCACGTCACAACTGTAAACACACAGTAACACACACATACCAAACAGATTTTGGGTTAATTGTTGTGAGTGGTGCTGTTTATTCTCCGGTAGACCAAACACAGTTGTGTTTACAGATCGGGTCGCTCCAGGAAGTACCGTATTACATCTTTTTACGGGTCTACTCTAGTCCAGGTCTCTCCAACCCTAGCTGTCAGGGAACAAGGTCGGAGAGCCCTGTTTTAGAGGACACACAGTGACTTGGCTCACGCACTACAGACAGACAGCAGTTTGAGTGGGAGTCGTCAGGCTGATATGGGAAGAGGAGCTGGGTTTAAACTCATGTAAACCGGTATGTTTACAGACCTCTTTCCATCAAGAGAGAACATAAACCATTATTGGGTTGACTAGAGATGGTAAATAATCTCTGTAATCTATGTGATATGCTATGTACACCTCCACTCATTCCTCTTCTTGCTATTCCATGGCTGTAACCTATGTGATATGCTATGTACACCTCCACTCATTCCTCTTCTTGCTATTCCATGGCTGTAACCTATGTGATATGCTATGTACACCTCCACTCATTCCTCTTCTTGCTATTCCATCTCTGTAATCTATGTGATATGCTATGTACACCTCCACTCATTCCTCTTCTTGCTATTCCATGGCTGTAACCTATGTGATATGCTATGTACACCTCCACTCATTCCTCTTCTTGCTATTCCATGGCTGTAACCTATGTGATATGCTATGTACACCTCCACTCATTCCTCTTCCTGCTATTCCATCTCTGTAATCTATGTGATATGCTATGTACACCTCCACTCATTCCTCTTCCTGCTATTCCATCTCTGTAATCTATGTGATATGCTATGTACACCTCCACTCATTCCTCTTCCTGCTATTCCATCTCTGTAATCTATGTGATATGCTATGTACACCTCCACTCATTCCTCTTCCTGCTATTCCATGGCTGTATCCTGCTACAGAGGTTTTAGTCTGAGAGAGGACACGAGGCCTGCAGTGTTATTATTGACATTTATTGTAAGTACACACACACACACACACACACACACACACACACACACACACACACACACACACACACACACAGTTATTTACAGTTCTGTGCATTGATACAGGGCCACACTAACCAATAGAGCCCTCAAACTCAACTCTGGACGTTGAAGACAGTTCCACAGCGTTTTCTTTCTTCATTTCCCCCTCTAATCAGGGACTTATTTCGATATTTAGGTGTGTGCAATCAGGTCGAACAGACAACCAGCAGGCTCTGGACCTCGTAGGGTAAGAGTTGAATAACCCTGCTGTAGAGGGTCACGCATGTGAACATGATGTCTATAGTATACAGGACATTTCTGGTTTGGTATTGTGATATGGTTGGTATTATGGTTGAGTTGCTATGGGGTTAGGGTTGGGCCGATGCGTTTGTTATGGTATGGATTCCTTCTCTATTCAGAGCCTGTGTTCTGTTGTGTAGAAGGTGAGTTAGCTCCTGAGGCTTTAGCTCCAGTATTACTGCCTTACATAACTAGACTTAGCTCCTTGCATGTTGTCTACGCCAACCTTCATATAGGGCACCCAGACTTCCAAGAGTGTGAGTGCGTGTTTATAATCTAAGTGGCATCATGCCCAGGCTGATGTGTTTCTCTTAAACAGCCACCTGGTCTCCGGCTGCTGGTTGTACTGGTTACGTGACAGCATACACAAGAGGACGGCATATGGCAAACACACACACGCACAGGCGCACACACACACACGCACACACACAGTCACAGCTGGTGTTTGAGGCTACTGGTTGTACGGCTAGATGATAATGATACACTTGCGGGGTTTCTGAGGCCTCAGGGCTGTCATTAGATATGTTAGTGTAACAGACTGGACTGGCTGTGCGGGCAGCGTATTTGTGCTTGCCATATGCGGTGCCCTTTGTGCTTTCTGTAGCCAGCGTGTGTGATAGGAATAATGATGCCGATTCACTTGACCTGTCCTCTGCTCCTCTGATCTTACTCCTCTGTCTGTGTGTGTGGGTGTCTGATCTTACTCCTCTGTCTGTGTGTGTGGGTGTCTGATCTTACTCCTCTGTCTGTGTGTGTGTGTGTCTGATCTTACTCCTCTGTCTGTGTGTGTGGGTGTCTGATCTTACTCCTCTGTCTGTGTGTGTGGGTGTCTGATCTTACTCCTCTGTCTGTGTGTGTGGGTGTCTGATCTTACTCCTCTGTCTGTGTGTGTGGGTGTCTGATCTTACTCCTCTGTCTGTGTATGTGTGTGTCTGATCTTACTCCTCTGTCTGTGTGTGTGGGTGTCTGATCTTACTCATCTGTCTGTGTGTGTGGGTGTCTGATCTTACTCCTCTGTCTGTGTGTGTGGGTGTCTGATCTTACTCCTCTGTCTGTGTGTGTGGGTGTCTGATCTTACTCATCTGTCTGTGTGTGTGGGTGTCTGATCTTACTCCTCTGTCTGTGTGTGTGGGTGTCTGATCTTACTCCTCTGTCTGTGTGTGTGGGTGTCTGATCTTACTCCTCTGTCTGTGTGTGTGGGTGTCTGATCTTACTCCTCTGTCTGTGTGTGTGTGTGTCTGATCTTACTCATCTGTCTGTGTGTGTGTGTGTGTCTGATCTTACTCATCTGTCTCTGTGTGTGTGGGTGTCTGATCTTACTCCTCTGTCTGTGTGTGTGGGTGTCTGATCTTACTCCTCTGTCTGTGTGTGTGGGTGTCTGATCTTACTCCTCTGTCTGTGTGTGTGGGTGTCTGATCTTACTCCTCTGTCTGTGTGTGTGGGTGTCTGATCTTACTCCTCTGTCTGTGTGTGTGGGTGTCTGATCTTACTCCTCTGTCTGTGTGTGTGGGTGTCTGATCTTACTCCTCTGTCTGTGTGTGTGTGTGTCTGATCTTACTCATCTGTCTGTGTGTGTGTGTGTGTGTCTGATCTTACTCATCTGTCTCTGTGTGTGTGGGTGTCTGATCTTACTCCTCTGTCTGTGTGTGTGGGTGTCTGATCTTACTCATCTGTCTGTGTGTGTGGGTGTCTGATCTTACTCCTCTGTCTGTGTATGTGTGTGTCTGATCTTACTCCCCTGTCTGTGTGTGTGGGTGTCTGATCTTACTCCTCTGTCTGTGTGTGTGGGTGTCTGATCTTACTCATCTGTCTGTGTGTGTGGGTGTCTGATCTTACTCATCTGTCTGTGTGTGTGGGTGTCTGATCTTACTCATCTGTCTGTGTGTGTGGGTGTCTGATCTTACTCCTCTGTCTGTGTGTGTGTGTGTCTGATCTTACTCCTCTGTCTGTGTGTGTGGGTGTCTGATCTTACTCCTCTGTCTGTGTGTGTGGGTGTCTGATCTTACTCCTCTGTCTGTGTGTGTGGGTGTCTGATCTTACTCCTCTGTCTGTGTATGTGTGTGTCTGATCTTACTCCTCTGTCTGTGTGTGTGGGTGTCTGATCTTACTCATCTGTCTGTGTGTGTGGGTGTCTGATCTTACTCCTCTGTCTGTGTGTGTGGGTGTCTGATCTTACTCCTCTGTCTGTGTGTGTGGGTGTCTGATCTTACTCATCTGTCTCTGTGTGTGTGGGTGTCTGATCTTACTCCTCTGTCTGTGTGTGTGGGTGTCTGATCTTACTCCTCTGTCTGTGTGTGTGGGTGTCTGATCTTACTCCTCTGTCTGTGTGTGTGGGTGTCTGATCTTACTCCTCTGTCTGTGTATGTGTGTGTCTGATCTTACTCCTCTGTCTGTGTGTGTGTATGTCTGATCTTACTCATCTGTCTCTGTGTGTGTGGGTGTCTGATCTTACTCCTCTGTCTGTGTGTGTGGGTGTCTGATCTTACTCCTCTGTCTGTGTGTGTGGGTGTCTGATCTTACTCCTCTGTCTGTGTGTGTGGGTGTCTGATCTTACTCCTCTGTCTGTGTATGTGTGTGTCTGATCTTACTCCTCTGTCTGTGTGTGTGGGTGTCTGATCTTACTCATCTGTCTGTGTGTGTGGGTGTCTGATCTTACTCCTCTGTCTGTGTGTGTGGGTGTCTGATCGTGCATGCGTCTTGAACTCTTGATTATAATTCCAGGGTGTTTAGCTGTATGTTCTAAGTGTGGGTTTCAAGTTGACGTTTCGAGTGTGTGTTCTGTGTGTGAGCATCACACATAAACATCTGACAGCCCCTTCTGTCTCTCTCTCCAGTCTCTCCCTCTCTCTTCGCTTTGTCCCTACCATCCTTGACAGGGCCTCATCTCTCCATCTCTTCTCTTCACTGTCACACTGGCCCCTCTGGCCTCAATACGGACTCCCTCTCTCTCTCTCTGGGGGTGGGGAGATATTCACTGTTTTGGAGAACAATGGTTCTTTTGATGCGTCTGGGCTCTTTGTGCCGCTAACGAGCACTAATAGTCCTCGGGGTAGAGAGAGAGAGGGATGGAGGGGAGAGCTGCAGAAAGGGGAGATAGAGAGTTAGTTCCTCACTGCTTGTGTATCTCTCAGATACTCCCGCCCTTCCGCCGTGTCATTGGCTGGTTATTTAGTTGACAGGAGATACATGTTACAGAGGCTTTCTGGGGCTGTATTTCAGACTTTGTGATTCTATTGTTTGGATGTAGTCTTATCCAGCAAGAGGCGGTTAAAAGGCTGTTATAAGGCTGTTAGTTCTTATCCTTCTCTCTGACACTCTCTCTGTCCTGTTTACATACAGAGGGCTGGAGAGGAGAGGGTCACTGCTAAACTGGAGAACAATACTGAGGCCGCTCACACTATAGCCGGGATTTAACATCCATTGTCTTGATAGAAATAGAAGCTCACACTTACTTCTTTGAGCACGCAAGCACACACACACACACACACACACACACACACACACACACACACACACACACACACACACTAACTTCAAGCATCGGCTGTCAGAGCAGCTTACCGGTCGCTGCAGCTGTACACAGCCCATCTGTAAATAGCCCATCCGACCAACTCCCTGCCTCATCCCCATATATATATACTGTATGTATATTTTCTTCTGCTCTTTAGCACACCAGTATTTCTACTTGCACATCCTCATCTGCACATTTATCACTCCAGTGTTAATTTGCTAAATTGTAATTACTTTGCTACTATGGCCTATTTATTGCCTTACCTCCTTACTTCATTTGCACACACTGCACATAGATGTTCTATTGTGTTATTGACTGTACGTTTGTTTATCCCACGTGAAACTCTGTGTTGTTGTTTTTGTCGCAGTGCTTTATCTTGGTCAGGTCACAGTTGTAAATGAGAACTTGTTCTCAACTGGCCTACCTGGTTAAATAAAGCTGAAATAGAAAATTAAAAAATACAACTAATCTTGTGGGGACACAACATTCAGTCCCATTCAAAATCCTATTTTCCCTGACCCCTAAACTGAACTCAAATCTTAACTCTAACCTTAACCTCAAAACCTAACCTTAATCCTAAACCTAACCTTAGCTCCTAAACCTAATTCTAACCCTAACACTAATTCTAACCTTAATCTTAAACCCCCTAGAAATTTGCATTTGACCTTGTGGGGACGAACAAAATGTCCCCACAAGTATAGTTAAACATGTACACACACACACACACACACACACACACACACACACACACACACACACACACACACACACACACACAGAGGGAGAGAGAGGCAACCTTCGTTACAACACTGTATATATACATAATATGACATTTGTAATGTCTTTATTCTTTTGGAACTTCTGTGAGTGTAATGTTTACTGTTCATTTTTATTGTTTATTTCACTTTTGTACATTATCTACTTCACTTGCTTTGACAATGTTAACATATGTTTCTTGAATTGAATGGAATTGACCGGGGTAGTAGGCCCTGATCTCTAGCCCAGACAGAGACGGTACACTCTTCCCTTAGTGACAGCTGGCGCTCTGGTGCTCTGAGCCTCTGATATCGGGGCCTGGCGGTAAGGATGGGTGGAGAAAGGAGGAGGGTTTGAGGAGAGGGGAACGAGTAGAGAAATAGAGGAATGGGGTGGGGGTGGGGGTGGGGGGGAGGGCGGGGGAGTCATCAGCTTTCAAAGGGCCTCCAGCCCTACTTTCCAGACCAGGTCTTTGTCCTACAGGGTAATGTAGAGGAACGCCCAGCAGGCCTGACAGACGGCTCTATTCTATACACTGTCCTTTATTCTCTATACTATAAAGCCCTGGGATCTGTGTGCTGCTGGGGTCCTATGGGGTCTCGGGTTTCCCTCCTAAAGCAGATATAACATGATGGAAGCAGTGTGCTGGACTCGCCAGTCCCCAGGGGGTCTGGCACAGGAGCGGGTGGAAGATCATATCATTTGATCTCTGAGCACAGCAGCTCTGCCTCAAAAGTGCCATGTTGGGTTCCCCCTCCTATGGAAAACATGCCGTCTTTCCCCCCCTTATGAAACGAAGACTAAAGGCATATAATACTGCACCAAACAAAATCAAGGACTGACCATCCATGATATCAATGCCTCCCATCCAAAACAGTTCGGAACAGTTCGTGCATATATTATGACGACATTTTGTGACGTTTTGGTTCGTTTTGGTCTTTGGCAAGGATGTTTTTTTCGGCTGCACACACAAAACATTTCTCGAGGCAAGCCGAAGTCGGTCCCCAAAGTCTACGATTGGTCAACATTAGGGATTCTTCAATTAAGTGTGTGTTGTCATTCAAGGAGAGACGAATCGTGTTCATGCACGTTTTTTCACTTGAGAAATACTGCACCAAACAAAATCAATGACAGAAAATCAAGGACTGACCATCCATGATATCAAATGTATAGTTTTAACCATGTTTGAAGCTATGCAGTGTTTGTTTACATTTACGTTGTTTACAAACATTGGAGTAAAACAAGCTTCTATCTTGGGTTCTGATGGGGTAGGACAGTTGATCTAAGCTAATGAGGCATATTCTTCAAGAATCAATAGGTATGTGTCATTCATTTATAAGTCCAAAAATTGATGTACCAAAAATGTATGTAGGATTAAGGCTTAGAGGTCAGGGGTAAGGTGAGCTGGAGCAAGGACCTCAGAGGCTGTCTTTTGCAGGTGCCTGTCTGTAAAGACCCCTGGCCCAGAGGCTGTTCTATCAGGTGCCTGTGTGTCTCAGAGCAATCTCTCAGAGCAAGCACCCCGCACCCTCTGCCTAGCCCTAACCCTGCCTAGCCCTAACCCTGCCTAGCCCTAACCCTGCCTAGCCCTAACCCTGCCTAGCTCTAACCCTGCCTAGCCCTAACCCTGCCTAGCCCTAACCCTGCCTAGCCCTAACCCTGCCTAGCTCTAACCCTGCCTAGCCCTAACCCTGCCTAGCCCTAACCCTGCCTAGCTCTAACCCTGCCTAGCCCTAACCCTGCCTAGCCCTAACCCTGCCTAGCTCTAACCCTGCCTAGCCCTAACCCTGCCTAGCCCTAACCCTGCCTAGCTCTAACCCTGCCTAGCTCTAACCCTGCCTAGCTCTAACCCTGCCTAGCCCTAACCCTGCCTAGCTCTAACCCTGCCTAGCTCTAACCCTGCCTAGCCCTAACCCTGCCTAGCCCTAACCCTGCATAGCTCTAACCCTGCCTAGCTCTAACCCTGCCTAGCCCTAACCCTGCCTAGCCCTAACCCTGCCTAGCCCTAACCCTGCCTAGCTGGCTGCCCTTTCACTGCAGGAGAAAAGAGGCCATTCACACTGTACAGTGCTCTGCTGATGCAGCGGCTTGTCTCTCTCTGTGTGTGTGTTTGTGTATGTGTGAGTGACATCAGCAGCTTGCACAGACAAAACTCTCTCAAACACACTCATACACAGATCAGCTATGGAGTAGAATTGAAAACGAGAGCAGAGAGAGTAGAGGAGAGGGAGAGGAGAGGAGAGATTGTAGCTTCTATGCTAAAGCTGTTCAAGTCATTGGTAGTACAGTATTTCAGGCTGGCACTGATCTCATGTGAGGGTTCTCTCCTAACCCATAACCCCTGATCCCTGACCTCTAACCTTGCAAAGTGGAATAGCACACTCCTAAAGAGTTCCTCAGGGTCCACACATACCGTACCTTAATGCCCATGTAGCACGCACACACACACACACACACACGCTGGCATTGACGGGTCAGATCAGAACAATGCCGCCGGGCTAGCGGAACTGGTGCCCAGCCACCCATTCTTCATAGAGCTCCTCCTCCTGCCACACACACACACACACACACACACACACACACACACACACACACACACACACACACACACACACACACACACACACACACACACACACACACGCACGCACTCGCACACACAGATACATGCACACACGTACACACAGCTTATCAGAGCAGACCAGCGACCAGGCCCCCAACTGCTCTGGGCTCAGAAAGGCCCTGATAACGCAGTTAATGGACCAGACACACTAGAGCTGTGGTACCTGTGTGAATCGAGTTGCTAGGGAGTTTTAACCCTTTGTTCTAATCCGGAACTGGAGTTTAGCTAACGATTGGATTAGCAGACCTTTATTATGTCATCAATAAGGAGCAGGGAGAATGTTGACTTCCTCAGAAAGTTGTCAGGTAGCCTCCTGAACTCTTTCAACCCCTCTATCTCTCTCCCTGTCATTTCCCTCCCTTTTTCATCCCCAGTCTGTCCAGCTTTCTCTCAAAGAGCCTTGTCACGAGTAGACACGCACGCTAGTGGTGCTGTGGTGCTGTTTGTTCACCCGCAAATTGCTAACAACCCGTCCGCATCCGCCAGATTATTTGTGATAAAGTGACGATCTTAGGCCCGCATTCGACCCTAAACCGCCAGTATAGAAAATGCGCTGTAGGCTACAGTCAGAGACGGCGCAATTATTTTTGGACAGGGGTTTCAGTTTTTGTTGTTGCCTGATTTAGATACAGTATGTTTCTGCTCATAATTTCTCACTTCTAATAGTCAACTTGTCTATAATTAGATACATGCAGCTTCCCTTCTTTCATGATATGTAGCCCTAGAAACCAAGTAAATCCATTAATCAGTAGAATGAACGCTTCAATCTATTTGACATCGGTAAAGTTTTCTCTGTCAGCTGGATGAGCTTTTCATAGTGTTGTTTTTGATTAACTTCACCTCTGATTCAGAGGGGTTGGGTTAAATGCGGAAGACACATTTCGGTTGAATGCGTTCAGTTGTGCAACTGGTTAAGTGTCCCCCTTTTCACTTTCGCAGAGCAAAGAAGCTTAGGGCCCGTTGAAAGCACCGTTACAAAAAAAATTTGAAAAAAATATTCTCTACAAAATCAGTTTGGTTGTAAGGAAGTAGAAAGCTGCGAAAACGACCCATGATTTTTCTGATGAGATTTCAGTGGGCCTTCGATGCATATTTTATGTGGTTGAAATACTATCAGCGTTTACGATGCTGATAAAGATAGCGCCTCTACAGGCGGTATCTAACTGAGCATTCACGTTCTTTCAAGATGTTCCTGAGTAAAAATGTTGCCTACATTTGGTGTATCATTTTACTGCAAGAAGTCCTTCATTTTGCAGGAGTTCATATTAAGGCTATATGAGAGGACAGACCTACAGTCTGTCCAGATGTCAGTTTCCATTTAACCCATCTGAACAGCAGACATCTTGAACTTCCCTATTTGCAGTCCCCATCTTGTGACTGTTAAATGTGTATATCGCCTCACAATCGTCACTGGTATCATCGTCTTTTACCAGTTCATCAGATCTTTCCCAAACATGACTTTTCTCTCCCTCCCATCTCTTTATTTTCAACTCTCCAATTTCGCAGCTTTTCTCTTCCTAAACTAAACTCCGACATTGTCCTCTTTGCCTCTGTGGATTGATGTGAACTTTTTCTGCCCGTTCCCAAAAGCATTTGGCTATTGGCGTGTAGGCTATTTGGTGTGTGTACAGTTAGGCCCTGAAGTTTAGCCATACGCACTAATGCCAGATAGCCTAAAATAATGAAAGACAGACCTCGAAGTAGCCTATAGATATAAATTGCACAAGAATGATACATTTATGGATTGTTTTCTCTTTATTCAATCCACCTACCTGCCCTTCATCCACACAGTATTTAATGACCCTAAACCCGCCTGCCCCGCGGATATAACCGCTGGGACAGCGGGTTATGAGTCAACCCACGCATCACTAATGGCGTGCGCACACACACACACACGTACACGGAGTTGCATGCACACTAATGCTGAGCTGATCCATCTTCACGCAGAGGAGAGACAGAGAAGGAGGAGGAGGAGGAGGATTGTAGCTTTAATAGACTAGCAGGGCGAACAGGGTCAAACCCTTTAGTCTCTTCCCCTCCCCCTCTATCCTTGACCCCTGGCCCCCTGTCTCCGCAGGCAGGGCTGGTATGACTGAGACAGCAAGACACAAGAGGAAATCCTCTGTTTAGAGCAGATCACAATGCTTCTTCCTCTGCTCTACACCTCCCGTCATTCACCCTCATTCACCCCCATCCTCCCCTTTCCCTCCCTCCCTCCCTCCCTCCCTCCCTCCCTCCCCTAGTCATCAGGGTGTAGTTCAGGGTACAGGTCTAAAGCCCTGTATAGTGCCACTAGAGTTTCAGAGAGGAATCGGTCCTCTAATTGGCAGCGGCAAAATGAACCACAAAGCCAATCAAACAGGCGCCAGCTGTAATCTCTCTCATACACGCTCACACAACTCACATGCATGTACACACACACGCGCACGCACACACGCACGCGCACGCACACACACACAGACATACACACACACCTACAGGTCCTGCGGTTGGTAATTGCTCATATTGTTGTCAGTAGATTAAAAGTTGGATATTGGAAATATAATTGTGTGTAAACAGCTTTCTTCCCTCTCCCTCTCCCGTTCTCTTACTCTGCTCTCTCTCTCTTTCTCTCTCTCTCTCTCTCTCTCACGCGTGTTCTGCGGTTTCTCTCTCAGTCTAGAGGAGAGAAGTGCATACCAGAATCCGATAAGACTAATAGAAACTTTCCACTGAGCACAACCACGACTCTGCTCGTAAAACCACCCACGTCCCTCTTCCCTCCTCCCTCCATTCTCTCCTCTGTCTCTCTCTCCCTCTTTCTCCCATATCTCTGGATGTAACCCCATGAAAGATCTTTATTTAATTCACTCAAGTCCAGCTGGGCTCCCGCCAGCAGCCCTGCCCACCTCTTTCTTTCTTTTCGCCTCTCCCTCGCTCTTGCCCTCTCTCTCACTCACTTTGGGGTAGGGGGGGGTGGTATGAAGAGAATGCCTACATACCAGGCTGCTCTCATAGAGATGGTGGGCAGGATAATACAGGACTGGCATCTCAGCCTGATCGCTCAAGATTGACTTCGAAACTGGACGTCTGTCCATGTCCTGAGAACGTCGGGAAATGCCTTCAGACCCGGCCACTATTTATTTATTTGATTTATAGGGAACAATGCACATTAACATCAATAATGCAACAGCCATGTAAATGTGCCGGGGTTAGCCAAAATATCATTCGCACCCGTTGTCCCTGGGCAGGTAAGGGCTTTTACACAGCCACTATACAAATACTCACTAAAACAATACAAAATACAAATACATTACGTCCAATAATATATCATTCTAACAACAACAACAACACTATCATCGGCTGTTGTCTTACATATGAGGAACCACAGATACAGTAACTCACGTGTGAAGAGGGCACTACAAAACCTAGTCCCCCTCAGGAAACTATAAAGATTTGGCAATGGTCCTCAGATCCTCAAACAGTTCTACAGTTGCACCATGGAGAGCATCCTGATTGGTTGCATCACGGCCTGGTACGGCAACTGCTCGGCCTCCGACCGCAAGGCACTACAGAGGGTAGTGCGTACAGCCCAGTACATCAGTGGGGCCAAGCCTCCTGCCATCCAGGACCTTTATACTAGGCGGTGTCAGAGGAAGGCCCTAAAAATGGTCAAACACTCCAGCCCCCCCCCCACCCACCCTTATGCTGCTGCTACTCTCTGTTGTTATCTATGCGAAAGTCACTTTAATA
Organism: Oncorhynchus nerka; assembly: GCF_034236695.1. Classification (NCBI taxonomy): domain Eukaryota; kingdom Metazoa; phylum Chordata; class Actinopteri; order Salmoniformes; family Salmonidae; genus Oncorhynchus; species Oncorhynchus nerka. Next base: position 32,224,197 of record NC_088412.1, read on the forward strand.
ACTCTACCCACATGTATATATATATTACCTCAATTACCTCGACTAACAGGTGCCCCCCTCTGTACTGGTACCCCCTGTATATATCCTCCACATTGACTCTGTACCGGTACCCCCTGTATATAGTCTCCACATTGACTCTTTACTGGTACCCCCTGTATATATCCTCCACATTGACTCTGTACCGGTACCCCCTGTATATAGTCTCCACATTGACTCTGTACCGGTACCCCCTGTATATATCCTCCACATTGACTCTGTACCGGTACCCCCTGTATATATCCTCCACATTGACTCTGTACCGGTACCCCCTGTATATATCCTCCACATTGACTCTGTACCGGTACCCCTGTATATATCCTCCACATTGACTCTGTACTGGTACCCCTGTATATATCCTCCACATTGACTCTGTACCGGTACCCCTGTATATATCCTCCACATTGACTCTGTACCGGTACCCCTGTATATAGTCTCCACATTGACTCTGTACTGGTACCCCCTGTATATATCCTCCACATTGACTCTGTACCGGTACCCCCTGTATATAGTCTCCACATTGACTCTGTACCGGTACTCCCTGTATATATCCTCCACATTGACTCTGTACTGGTACCCCCTGTATATATCCTCCACATTGACTCTGTACCGGTACCCCCTGTATATAGTCTCCACATTGACTCTGTACCGGTACCCCCTGTATATATCCTCCACATTGACTCTGTACTGGTACCCCCTGTATATATCCTCCACATTGACTCTGTACCGGTACCCCCTGTATATATCCTCCACATTGACTCTGTACCGGTACCCCCTGTATATATCCTCCACATTGACTCTGTACCGGTACCCCCCTGTATATATCCTCCACATTGACTCTGTACCGGTACCCCCTGTATATAGTCTCCACATTGACTCTGTACCGGTACCCCCTGTATATATCCTCCACATTGACTCTGTACCGGTACCCCCCTGTATATATCCTCCACATTGACTCTGTACTGGTACCCCCTGTATATATCCTCCACATTGACTCTGTACCGCACCCCCTGTATATATCCTCCACATTGACTCTGTACCGGTACCCCCTGTATATATCCTCCACATTGACTCTGTACCGGTACCCCCTGTATATATCCTCCACATTGACTCTGTACCGGTACCCCCTGTATATAGTCTCCACATTGACTCTGTACCGGTACCCCCTGTATATAGTCTCCACATTGACTCTGTACCGGTACCCCCTGTATATAGTCTCCACATTGACTCTGTACCGGTACCCCCTGTATATATCCTCCACATTGACTCTGTACCGGTACCCCCTGTATATATCCTCCACATTGACTCTGTACCGGTACCCCCTGTATATAGTCTCCACATTGACTCTGTACCGGTACCCCCTGTATATAGTCTCCACATTGACTCTGTACCCGGTACCCCCTGTATATAGTCTCCACATTGACTCTGTACCGGTACCCCCTGTATATATCCTCCACATTGACTCTGTACCGGTACCCCCTGTATATAGTCTCCACATTGACTCTGTACCGGTACCCCCTGTATATAGTCTCCACATTGACTCTGTACCGGTACCCCCTGTATATATCCTCCACATTGACTCTGTACCGGTACCCCCTGTATATAGTCTCCACATTGACTCTGTACCGGTACCCCCTGTATATAGTCTCCACATTGACTCTGTACCGGTACCCCTGTATATAGTCTCCACATTGACTCTGTACCGGTACCCCCTGTATATAGTCTCCACATTGACTCTGTACCGGTACCCCCTGTATATATCCTCCACATTGACTCTGTACCGGTACCCCCTGTATATATCCTCCACATTGACTCTGTACCGGTACCCCCTGTATATATCCTCCACATTGACTCTGTACCGGTACCCCCTGTATATATCCTCCACATTGACTCTGTACCGTACCCCCTGTATATATCCTCCACATTGACTCTGTACCGGTACCCCCTGTATATATCCTCCACATTGACTCTGTACCGGTACCCCTGTATATATCCTCCACATTGACTCTGTACCGGTACCCCTGTATATATCCTCCACATTGACTCTGTACCGGTACCCCTGTATATATCCTCCACATTGACTCTGTACCGGTACCCCCTGTATATATCCTCCACATTGACTCTGTACCGGTACCCCTGTATATAGTCTCCACATTGACTCTGTACTGGTACCCCCTGTATATAGTCTCCACATTGACTCTGTACCGGTACCCCTGTATATAGTCTCTACATTGACTCTGTACCGGTACCCCTGTATATATCCTCCACATTGACTCTGTACCGGTACCCCCTGTATATATCCTCCACATTGACTCTGTACCGGTACCCCTGTATATAGTCTCCACATTGACTCTGTACTGGTACCCCTGTATATAGTCTCCACATTGACTCTGTACCGGTACCCCCTGTATATAGTCTCCACATTGACTCTGTACCGGTACCCCCTGTATATAGTCTCTACATTGACTCTGTACCGGTACCCCCTGTATATAGTCTCCACATTGACTCTGTACTGGTACCCCCTGTATATAGTCTCCACATTGACTCTGTACCGGTACCCCCTGTATATAGTCTCCACATTGACTCTGTACCGGTACCCCTGTATATAGTCTCCACATTGACTCTGTACCGGTACCCCTGTATATAGTCTCCACATTGACTCTGTACCGTACCCCCTGTATATAGTCTCCACATTGACTCTGTACCGGTACCCCCTGTATATATCCTCCACATTGACTCTGTACCGGTACCCCCTGTATATATCCTCCACATTGACTCTGTACCGGTACCCCCTGTATATAGTCTCCACATTGACTCTGTACCGGTACCCCTGTATATATCCTCCACATTGACTCTGTACCGGTACCCCTGTATATATCCTCCACATTGACTCTGTACCGTACCCCCTGTATATAGCCTCCACAGTGACTCTGTACCGGTACCCCCTGTATATATCCTCCACATTGACTCTGTACCGGTACCCCTGTATATAGTCTCCACATTGACTCTGTACTGGTACCCCTGTATATATCCTCCACATTGACTCTGTACCGGTACCCCTGTATATAGTCTCCACATTGACTCTGTACCGGTACCCCCTGTATATAGTCTCCACATTGACTCTGTACCGGTACCCCCTGTATATAGTCTCCACATTGACTCTGTACCGGTACCCCCTGTATATAGTCTCCACATTGACTCTGTACCGGTACCCCTGTATATAGTCTCCACATTGACTCTGTACCGGTACCCCCTGTATATAGTCTCCACATTGACTCTGTACCAGTACCCCCTGTATATAGTCTCCACATTGACTCTGTACTGGTACCCCCTGTATATAGCCTCCACATTGACTCTGTACCGGTACCCCCTGTATATAGTCTCCACATTGACTCTGTACCGGTACCCCCTGTATATAGCCTCCACATTGACTCTGTACCGGTACCTCCTGTATATATCCTCCACATTGACTCTGTACTGGTACCCCCTGTATATATCCTCCACATTGACTCTGTACCGGTACCCCCTGTATATATCCTCCACATTGACTCTGTACCGGTACCCCCTGTATATATCCTCCACATTGACTCTGTACTGGTACCCCCTGTATATAGCCTCCACATTGACTCTGTACCGGTACCCCCTGTATATAGTCTCCACATTGACTCTGTACTGGTACCCCCTGTATATAGTCTCGTTACTGTTATTATACTGCTGCTCTTTAATTATTTGTAACTTTTATTTCTTTTTTCTTTTAGGTATTTTTCTTAAAACTGCTTTGTTGGTTAAGGGCTTGTAAGTCAGCATTTCACTGTAAGGTTGTATTCGGCGCATGTGACAACATAACATTTGATTTGATGTGTAAAGGTTTGGATAGATTTGAACCCATTTAAATGTAAAAATACAATAATCAGTGCAGCTTCTCAAGTCCACGGGCTTTGCATTCCAGTATATTGTAGCGCTAACAGAGAAGGCCGATTGACCGATTTGACTGTGTCGTGGATGAGGGTGGTGGATGGTCGTAATCCCATGACTCCATAGCCGAAGGTCGCGTGTTCAATCGCAGTGGTAGACACTCGTTTTCTATTTCAACCCTATCCCATATCTTAACCCTCACTCCGGAATGCCTAAACGTCATGTTTTATCCTATCCAAAGGCTTTAACTCTTAACCTGACCATTCAGAACAATGCAGAGCAGGAGGAGCAGCCCACGGTGTCAAAAACACGTTGAAGTTTGACATTTGGAGAAATGTGGATAAACGTCAGAATCTGAAGTGAAATTGATAAAACGGTGATATCTTGTTGGGCATCTACTGGGCAGAGAGAGGGTCGAAGGGAGAGAGAAAGGGAGTGGATACAGCACGGACAGAGAGACTTTTATAAACAGGCATTCAAGGCAGAGAGGAGAGTGTCCGACATCAGCCTCTCTCTCTCTCTCTCCTCTTTATCCCACTGCTGCCCCCTCTCTCTCTCTCTCTCTCTCTCTCTCTCTCTCTCTCTCTCTTTTATCCCACTGCTGCCCCCTCTCTCTCTCTCTCTCTCTCTCTCTCTCTCTCTCTCTCTCTCTCTTTATCCCACTGCTGCCCTCTCTCTCTCTCTCTCTGTCTCTCTCTCTCTCTCTCTCTCTCTCTCTCTGTCTCTCTCTCTCTCTCTCTCTGTCTCTCTCTCTCCTCTCTCTCCTCCTTATCCCACTGCTGCCCTCTCTCTCTCTCTCTCTCTCTCTCTCTCTCTCTCTCTCTCTCTCTCTCTCTCCTCTTTATCCCACTGCTGCCCTCTCTCTCTCTCTCTCTCTCTCTCTCTCTCTCTCTCTCTCTCTCCTCTTTATCCCACTGCTGCCCTCTCTCTCTCTCTCTCTCTCTCTCTCTGTCTCCTCATCCGTTTTTTTGTGTCACCCTCTTGAGCTTCCCAGCTCTTTGAGTGGTTTAGGTAGGTTAGTGGAGGTCAGCACAGTGTGTGTGTGTGTGTGTGTATGTGTGTGTGTTTCCCACGTTTGCTAAGCCCATGACCTCCTTTCACTCCTCCTCATTAGCATGTGAATCCCCCCTCCCGCCGAGGACCCGGCGAGTATGAAGGGAGAGAGAAAGAGAGAGAAAGAGAGAGGGAGCGAGTCCTCAGAATGGGCTTGGCTGTTTACCATATGGATCTCTGGAAGAGTCACAGGGTGTGTGTATTGAAAGTAGGCTCAACAGAGCATTGAGATAGCTATCTACATGGGTGACAGAAGCCTTGCCTGGCTACCCAGACTTCTTGCTTCCACCAAACGCTATGCCACGCCCATGGATGTTAGTTGCTTCTCCGCAATGAGTCTGGATCTGAGTGTAGGTTGGCATCTATTGTCATGAATCTTGCCCTGGAGGCAGCTCTGTAGAGTGGTCACTAAACCTAACCCTAACCATAAACCGAACCACTAAACCTAACCCTAACCATAAACCTAACCACTAAACCTAACCCTAACCATAAACCGAACCACTAAACCTAACCCTAACCATAAACCGAACCACTAAACCTAACCTCTAACCATAAACCGAACCACTAAACCTAACCCTAACCATAAACCGAACCACTAAACCTAACCCTAACCATAAACCGAACCACTAAACCTAACCCTAACTACACTGCTAACCGTAATGCCTAACCCTAACTACACTGCTAACCGTAATGCCTAACCCTAACTACACTGCTAACCGTAATGCCTAACCCTAACTACACTGCTAACCGTAATGCCTAACCCTAACTACACTGCTAACCGTAATGCCTAACCCTAACCCAAAAAGCACATTTTTTGTTTCAATTCATTTTTACTACTTAGACAAGTTTTTCTTTGCGGTTGGCCCATCTAGCAGAAATCGCTCGGTTCTGCATTCAGGGCAAGATTCATGACAACAACCATCAACCTGCTATCTGAGTACCTCGCCGACCCTTCACCGATTGCGAACACATTTGGGGCCGTCTGATTGGTCCAGAATCCGATGGGTTGGGCCAGAGCCAGAACACACGTGGGTAAAGCAGTGGTTTGAAAATGAATCATTGGCTTTGATATGCAATCGCCGATGACTTTGTTTTGTACAACGCTACTCGTCACCACAAACAACTTCAATGATGGCGGTCTCAGACTAAAGTATGTAGTGAATGACAGAGCACCGGAATAATTTTAGTGTGAGTCGTCAGGCTGAGAGATCCCCACGCTTAGTCTCTCTCTCCCTAGTCTCTCTCTCCTCAGTCTCTCTCTCCCCAGTCTTTCTCTCCCCAGTCTCTCTCTCCTCAGTCTCTCTCTCCTCAGTCTCTCTCTCCCCAGTCTCTCTCTCCCCAGTCTTTCTCTCCTCAGTCTCTCTCTCCTCAGTCTCTCTCTCCCCAGTCTCTCTCTCCCCAGTTTCTCTCTCCCTAGTCTCTCTCTCCTCAGTCTCTCTCTCCCCAGTCTCTCCCTCCTCAGTCTCTCTCTCCCCAGTCTCTCCCTCCCCAGTCTCTCTCTCCCCAGTCTCTCTCTCCCCAGTCTCTCTCTCCCCAGTCTCTCCCTCCCCAGTCTCTCTCTCCCCAGTCTCTCTCTCCCCAGTCTCTCTCTCCCCAGTCTCTCTCTCCTCAGTCTCTCTCTCCTCAGTCTCTCTCTCCTCAGTCTATCTCTCCCCAGTCTCTCTCTCCCCAGTCTCTCTCTCTTCAGTCTCTCCCTCCTCAGTCTCTCTCTCCCCAGTCTTTCTCTCCCCAGTCTCTCTCTCCTCAGTCTCTCTCTCCCTCCCCAGTCTCTCCCTCCCCAGTCTCTCTCTCCCCAGTCTCTCTCTCCCCAGTCTCTCTCTCCTCAGTCTCTCTCTCCTCAGTCTCTCTCTCCTCAGTCTCTCTCTCCTCAGTCTCTCTCTCCCCAATCTCTCTCTCCCCAGTCTCTCTCTCCTCAGAGGGAGGGAGAAGGAAGGAAAATCGACACATATAACTGACAAACTGACGCAGTACAGAAAAAATCAACAGGAGGTTGTTGACAATGTAAACAAAGGGTTTAATGAATGTCCTGCTAACCACTAATCAGCACACACTGTGTACCAGAGTAGGCTTCTCCCCACAGGTCACAGGTAAGTTGACTGTGTGTGTTGCGTGCTCTGGTGTGTAGTCTGAGAGTTGTCCCAGGTGTGTGGTGACCTGTGTGTGTGTGTGCAGTCATGCTGCCAAGCCTGGTTCTCCACCAGTCCTCAGTGCGTCCATACCAGCGTGGATTCTACTGCAGCGACGTCAGTCTGCATTACTCCTACAAGAACTCCATCATCCCCTCATCCGTCCTCACTGCTGTGGGGCTCATTGTGCCCATTGTGGCCGTAAGTCTGCCCTACCACAGAGCACTCTGCCTGGGGAAGGCTGGAAGGAGAGAGGGGGTACGCCTGGAGGTCTAAAGGTCTGCATGGTCAACTGGGTCAGACAGAGTGACCTATATTAGATTACAGATTTAAATAGTGGGTTAAGTTTGGAGTTAACTGGGTGGTGATTAAATCACTATCTCTGGCTGATTTGAGCTCCAACAACCGTCACTCTTCTAGACTCAGACGACCATGTTGGACCAACCTCTGTTTCTCTCTCCTCCTTTGCTATCCCATGTTCCCCTGGTGCAACCAGCCCCCTACCTCGACCTCCCGTTTGTGTCCATGTCACTAACCTTGTCTCTCTCCCTCCCTCTCTCCCCCTCTCCTCTCGATCTCCCTCTTTCTCTCTCTCTCTCCCACCTGTCTCTCTCCCCCCCTCTATCTCTCCCACCTCTCTCTCTCTGTGCAGCTGGCCTGCCCTTCCTGATAATAGAGTCTAGCACCATACGGCCGTACCAGAGAGGTTTTTACTGTTCTGACGAGTCCATCCGGTACCCATATAAAAATGGAGACACTATCAGCGATGCTGTGCTCTGTGCTGCTGGCATTCTTATTGCCATCCTCTCTGTAAGTCTACCTCTCTTACTATCACTCCTCTCCCTCACTTCATACTCCATACTCATCCCTCCATGTCTCTGTCTGTCTGTCTGTCTGTCTGTCTGTCTGTCTGTCTGTCTGTCTGTCTGTCTGTCTGTCTGTCTGTCTGTCTGTCTGTCTGTCTGTCTGTCTGTCTGTCTGTCTGTCTCTCTGTCTGTCTGTCTGTCTGTCTGTCTGTCTGTATCTCTGTCTGTCTGTATCTCTGTCTGTCTGTCTCTCTGTCTGTCTATGTATGTGTTGTTTCATGTGTTGTGTGCTCTGTGTGAAGTAATTTTCCATCGCCATACCAGCATTGGCTCCAGACTGTTTCCATTCTTCTGATGAGTGAGGGAGGGTGTGTGTGTGTGTGTGTGTGTGTGTGTGTGTGTGTGTGTGTGTGTGTGTGTGTGTGCTTGTGCATTTGAACCACGCACATACACTCCTGGTTTGAGCTGTTGATGTGATACACTTCATTTCCATGCCTCTTGTTGCCTGCCCTCAAGGCTTGGTGCCCCCAGTGCCCTCGCTCACCACACACACACACACACACACACACACACACACACACACACACACACACACACACACACACACCTGCACTGAGTCCTAGCCCCGTCTACTATATGAGACCCTAGACTGTGCTTTGTTGGCGTCTACCCTCATGGTGGTACAATCTAGCTACCAGCTCAGCGCTTCGGCTTATTCAAACCAGGAGTGTATGTGTGTGTGCGTGTGTGTGTGTGTGTGTGTTCTCACAGCCCATGGTGTGGGTAAGCTGGTGGAGTCCACACATCTGTATATCATTAGTGGTGTCTCCTGTGATTCTGACACCAATCCTACACGGACACACGCATGCAGAAACTCTCTCTCACACACACACACACACACACACACACACACACACACACACACACACACACACACACACCCTCTCTCACACTCACACACACACACACTAGCATGGCCTCTTGGCTGTGTTTTCCCCAGGGAAACCCCCTCCTCTCCCTCCTCTCCCCCCTTCTCTCCCTCCATCTCCTGCTGCCATCCCTGACAGATTCTGTCTGCACAGTGGGATGAGGCAGCGTGGAGAGTGATGGAGAGTGGGAGGGAGGGAGAGAGAGAGAGAGAGAGAGAGAGAGAGAGAGAGAGAGAGAGATGGATTCATAGCAGTATACGGGGAGAATGTTGAGGTACAGTAGATCTCTAGCTGTCTCAGAGGAAAGGAGAGATATAGTGAGAGAGGAGAGGGTGGGTGGTTGTTGCACAGAGGGCTGTGTGTGGACATTCAGAGATCCAGGGGGTCTGCAAACAGGATGGCGTGCCCCTGTGTCTCTTGGGGGGGGGTTAGGCTGTACCCCACCGCAGCCCAGCCCTGCTAGAACAGTTCAGCTCTAGTGTTACAACATCACTGCAGGATCGTATGAGACAGTGTTAAGCCACAGAGCTAAGGCCAGAGCCATAGATATAAGCTGTGTTGTCTCTCTATCTGTCTCTGTTAGAGGTGTCATCTGTCCATCTCATCCCCTCCTCCTCCCCTCCATCAGCTCCTCGGTCATTAAAGCCTCGTCATTAGTTATCATACCAGTGGTGCCTGAGGGAACGTCAGGCCATGCTCATCTCTCCATCTGTCTATTATCTATTCACCATCCTCACTGTCTCTGTCTCTCCATCCTCCCTGTTTTATCCATGTCTTCACTTACTCAACATGAGAATGATTAACGATAGGTTGTCACTGTGTCCATGCATGATGCGTGTTTGACCTATAACAGCATGAGAGTTGACAGTATCACTCATCGGAGCATCATCAAGAGTTTGTTTGTAAGGTTCAATTCTTTCCACCTTTTCATTGCAAATCCTCTCCTCTCCTCTCCTCTATATAGATTGTTATAGGAGAGTGTTACAGGATTCACCATCGCAGAGAGGGATCTAAGTCTTTCATTGGGAACCCTTATGTCTCATCTCTCTACAAACAGGTGAGTACCAGTAGAGAGTGGGAGGGTAGAGACGGACCATAAATGATACATAAAAAAATACCTAAATGTTTTCATGCTAATAGTTGTACATCGTGGTACTAATGGTTGTTTGCATCCAGGTTGGAGTGTTTATATTTGGATGTGCCATCAGCCAGTCGTTCACAGACATTGCCAAGGTGTCAGTGGGCAGAATGAGACCTCATTTCCTGGATGTGTGTAATCCTGACTGGTCAGCCATCAACTGTTCCCTTGGATACATCACCTCCTACACCTGTAATGGCCCTGAGAGCAAAGTACAGGAGGCCAGGTCAGTACACACACACACACACACTGAGTCCTGGCCCCCTCTACTATGTGATACTCCATACTGTGCTCTGTTGGTGTCTGCCCTCATGGTGGTACACGTTTGTTTGTTTGTTTTTCAGGAAATCCTTCTTCTCAGGACATGCCTCCTTCTCTATGTTTACTATGCTCTACCTGACTGTGAGTAACACACACACACACACACACACACACACACACACACACACACACACACACACACACACACACACACACACACACACACACTGTGGTACACAGAAACAATGGAGTGCAGATGACAGAGAGCATTATGGGAGGTAGGTTTAATGCGCTGAAGTCTCTCTCTTTTCCTCTTCATAGATGGATGGATAGGTGGGTGGGTGGATGGGTGGATGGATGGGTAGATGGATGGATGGATGGATGGCTAGATGGCTAAATGGATGGATGGCTAGATGGATGAATGGATGGCTAGATGGATGGATGGATGGCTAGATGGATGGCTAGATGGATGATGGATGGATAGATGGATGGATAGATGGATGGATGGATGGATAGATGGCTAGATGGATGGATAAATAGATGGATGGATGCTAGATGGATGGATAGATGGATGGATGGCTAGATGGATGGATGGATGGATAGATGGATGGATGGATGGATAGATGGCTAGATGGATGGATAAATAGATGGATGGATGCTAGATGGATGGATAGATGGATGGATGGCTAGATGGATGGATGGATGCTAGATGGATGGATAGATGGATGGATAGATGGCTAGATGGATGGATAAATAGATGGATGGATGCTAGATGGATGGATAGATGGATGATAGATGGATGGATGGATGGATAGATGGCTAGATGGATGGATAAATAGATGGATGGATGCTAGATGGATGGATGGATGGCTAGATGGATGGATGCTAGATGGATGGATAGATGGATGATAGATGGATGGATAGATGGATGGATGGCTAGATGGATGGATGGATGCTCTCCACCTCTTTTCCTCTTAACAGCTGAACTCACTTCCTCTCTACTTCTCTCTCTCCCTTCCTCTCTCCACCTGTTGTGGTTCATAGGCCAGTTTCTGTGCCCCGGGGGGCCTCCATCCTACCAACACACAAATTAGTATTACATCCACTACCCCCACTCTCCCCCTATCTCTTTGTCTCTCCCTCCCTTCTTTATCCCCTCCATCTCTCGTTCCCTCTTCTCCTCTATTACAACTGCAGATATTTCCATAACTATGCTCACTACTGACCTAGTGTGACTCAGTCAGTGTTTTGGGCTGGGCTACGTTAGGTTTAGCTTGGCTGAGCTGGGTTGTACAGGCTGTTGGGTGTGCATGGTTGGTTGGCCCATGCCTCCTGGGGTATTGTGTGGTATTTTGTGGCGAGCTCTGGATATATCCCCGCCTCTCTCTGGCAGCCTCTCTCTGGCAGCCTCTCTCTGGCAGCCTCTCTCGGTTAGAATGGAGAGAGGGAGTGGAAAAGAGGGAGGGAAGGAGAGAGGTGGTGCTTTCAGAGCACAGGCTTGATATTTAAACCACGAACAAGTCTTCTGGGAGGTGGAGTGTGGTGAAGTCACAGAAGAGCAAGAAGAGAGGGAAGAAGGAAAAGAGCGAGGAGAGAATAGCCAACTCTCCTAGGAAATAGAAACTGACCAACAAGTCAGATTGTACACTACACACAGCGACACACGCATCAGCACACACTCCAAGGATCCCGTTTTTCAAATAGATGGCAAGTAAACAATATTACAGGCATTCTGTGCTGGGGCGGAATGAAGGCAGGAAATCTCTTTCTCTCTCTATCTCTTTCTCAGTTGTGTGTTTTATATATGTCCCGGAGTTATTATGTGAGTCAGAGAGAAAATATATCTCTTCTTGAGTAGAATTTTCTAAGAAACCATTAAACTTATGAGAAGACTATTGTTGTTTTTTATTGCTGTTTTTCTTAGGACACAAACACAAAACAAATGATCTAAGACATTCCTCAGTCTGTGGTGGGAAAATGTATCTCATACTCACACAGAAGCCTCTATCTCTCTAGGACCAGGACTGGAACTCCAGCCTCTATCTCTCTAGGACCTGGACTGGAACTCCAGCCTCTATCTCTCTAGGACCAGGACTGGAACTCCAGCCTCTATCTCTCTAGGACCAGGACTGGAACTCCAGCCTCTATCTCTCTAGGACCAGGACTGGAACTCCAGTCTCTATCTCTCTAGGACCATGACTGGAACTCCAGTCTCTATCTCTCTAGGACCAGGACTGGAACTCCAGCCTCTATCTCTCTAGGACCAGGACTGGAACTCCAGTCTCTATCTCTCTAGGACCAGGACTGGAACTCCAGTCTCTATCTCTCTAGGACCAGGACTGGAACTCCAGTCTCTATCTCTCTAGGACTAGGACTGGAACTCCAGTCTCTATCTCTCTAGGACCAGGACTGGAACTCCAGTCTCTATCTCTCTAGGACCAGGACTGGAACTCCAGTCTCTATCTCTCTAGGACCAGGACTGGAACTCCAGTCTCTATCTCTCTAGGACCAGGACTGGAACTCCAGTCTCTATCTCTCTAGGACCAGGACTGGAACTCCAGCCTCTATCTCTCTAGGACCAGGACTGGAACTCCAGCCTCTATCTCTCTAGGACTAGGACTGGAACTCCAGTCTCTATCTCTCTAGGACCAGGACTGGAACTCCAGTCTCTATCTCTCTAGGACCAGGACTGGAACTCCAGCCTCTATCTCTCTAGGACTAGGACTGGAACTCCAGCCTCTATCTCTCTAGGACTAGGACTGGAACTCCAGTCTCTATCTCTCTAGGACCAGGACTGGAACTCCAGTCTCTATCTCTCTAGGACCAGGACTGGAACTCCAGCCTCTATCTCTCTAGGACCAGGACTGGAACTCCAGTCTCTATCTCTCTATGACCAGGACTGGAACTCCAGCCTCTATCTCTCTAGGACCAGGACTGGAACTCCAGCCTCTATCTCTCTAGGACCAGGACTGGAACTCCAGCCTCTATCTCTCTAGGACCAGGACTGGAACTCCAGCCTCTATCTCTCTAGGACCAGGACTGGAACTCCAGCCTCTATCTCTCTAGGACTAGGACTGGAACTCCAGTCTCTATCTCTCTAGGACTAGGACTGGAACTCCAGTCTCTATCTCTCTAGGACCAGGACTGGAACTCCAGCCTCTATCTCTCTAGGACTAGGACTGGAACTCCAGCCTCTATCTCTCTAGGACTAGGACTGGAACTCCAGTCTCTATCTCTCTAGGACCAGGACTGGAACTCCAGTCTCTATCTCTCTAGGACTAGGACTGGAACTCCAGTCTCTATCTCTCTAGGACCAGGACTGGAACTCCAGCCTCTACCTCTCTAGGACTAGGACTGGAACTCCAGTCTCTATCTCTCTAGGACCAGGACTGGAACTCCAGTCTCTATCTCTCTAGGACCAGGACTGGAACTCCAGTCTCTATCTCTCTAGGACTAGGACTGGAACTCCAGCCTCTATCTCTCTAGGACCAGGACTGGAACTCCAGCCTCTATCTCTCTAGGACCAGGACTGGAACTCCAGCCTCTATCTCTCTAGGACCAGGACTGGAACTCCAGCCTCTATCTCTCTAGGACTAGGACTGGAACTCCAGCCTCTATCTCTCTAGGACCAGGACTGGAACTCCAGTCTCTATCTCTCTAGGACCAGGACTGGAACTCCAGTCTCTATCTCTCTAGGACTAGGACTGGAACTCCAGCCTCTATCTCTCTAGGACCAGGACTGGAACTCCAGTCTCTATCTCTCTAGGACCAGGACTGGAACTCCAGTCTCTATCTCTCTAGGACCAGGACTGGAACTCCAGTCTCTATCTCTCTAGGACCAGGACTGGAACTCCAGCCTCTATCTCTCTAGGACCAGGACTGGAACTCCAGCCTCTATCTCTCTAGGACCAGGACTGGAACTCCAGTCTCTATCTCTCTAGGACCAGGACTGGAACTCCAGTCTCTATCTCTCTAGGACTAGGACTGGAACTCCAGTCTCTATCTCTCTAGGACTAGGACTGGAACTCCAGTCTCTATCTCTCTAGGACCAGGACTGGAACTCCAGGCTCTATCTCTCTAGGACCAGGACTGGAACTCCAGCCTCTATCTCTCTAGGACCAGGACTGGAACTCCAGTCTCTATCTCTCTAGGACCAGGACTGGAACTCCAGTCTCTATCTCTCTAGGACCAGGACTGGAACTCCATTCTCTATCTCTCTAGGACCAGGACTGGAACTCCAGCCTCTATCTCTCTAGGACCAGGACTGGAACTCCAGCCTCTATCTCTCTAGGACCAGGACTGGAACTCCAGTCTCTATCTCTCTAGGACCAGGACTGGAACTCCAGTCTCTATCTCTCTAGGACTAGGACTGGAACTCCAGTCTCTATCTCTCTAGGACTAGGACTGGAACTCCAGTCTCTATCTCTCTAGGACCAGGACTGGAACTCCAGTCTCTATCTCTCTAGGACCAGGACTGGAACTCCAGTCTCTATCTCTCTAGGACCAGGACTGGAACTCCAGTCTCTATCTCTCTAGGACCAGGACTGGAACTCCAGTCTCTATCTCTCTAGGACCAGGACTGGAACTCCAGCCTCTATCTCTCTAGGACTAGGACAGCCCTTGACACTGCTACAGTAAGCCTAGTAAACATCATGGCTGTGAAGGACAGACATTCCTGTCTTACCCCTTCCTGGTCTCCACCTTTTCCCTCCTTCCCTTCACCGTTCCCCCCCTAGACCTGCGGACAGGGGGGGACTTAGTGACTTATCTGATAATCAATTGTTAATTGAATTCTGTCTGGTCAAATAAGTGGAGGTGGTAGCTCATTCATTAGTTTGCTCATCACTGATTAGAAACATTTAGCACGTAATAATGTAATCAATTGTATTATTTTGCTCTTGACTCTTGTATCGGCTATAGTAGCCTCATACAGTATAATCTATCCACCATCGAACTGTCCTGTTTTATCGTAACCTGCTTCAATATGTCTCAATCAATCATTAATTCATGTTATGACACAGCATTAGATTCATGTTATTACACAGCATTACATTCATGTTATGACACAGCATTACATTCATGTTATGACACAGCATTACATTAATGTTATGACACAGCATTACATTCATGTTATGACACAGCATTAGATTCATGTTATGACACAGCATTACATTCATGTTATGACACAGCATTAGATTCATGTTATGACACAGCATTAGATTCATGTTATGACACAGCATTAGATTCATGTTATTACACAGCATTACATTCATGTTATGACACAGCATTACATTCATGTTATGACACAGCATTACATTAATGTTATGACACAGCATTACATTAATGTTATGACACAGCATTAGATTCATGTTATGACACAGCATTAGATTCATGTTATGACACAGCATTACATTCATGTTGTTACACAGCATTACATTCATGTTATGACACAGCATTACATTCATGTTATGACACAGCATTACATTCATGTTGTTACACAGCATTACATTCATGTTATGACACAGCATTAGATTCATGTTATGACACAGCATTACATTCATGTTATGACACAGCATTACATTCATGTTGTTACACAGCATTACATTCATGTTGTTACACAGCATTAGATTCATGTTGTTACACAGCATTACATTCATGTTGTTACACAGCATTAGATTCATGTTGTTACACAGCATTACATTCATGTTGTTACACAGCATTACATTCATGTTATGACACAGCATTACATTCATGTTGTGACACAGCATTACATTCATGTTGTTACACAGCATTACATTCATGTTATGACACAGCATTACATTCATGTTATGACACAGCATTACATTCATGTTGTTACACAGCATTACATTCATGTTGTTACACAGCATTACATTCATGCATTTCAATAGGCGGCTATTAGAAAAACGTGGATTATATTAATATTGATATGTATGGAAAGAAATCGTTGATTTTATGATGAATTATTATTCGGCTGTATGAGGCGGGGCCTCGTGCTGATAAATTATTATTATATTCAGTTTTGATTACAATTTTTATTTTATTTTATTATAATGACCAGTTCACGAAGCCCCTGATGATGTCAGGCCTGAGGCAATTGCCTCTTCTGTCTAATGGTAAGTCCGCCACTGCCTGCGGAAGCCAGAACTCTAAACATCCCTGAGAGGAGAGAGGGAGAGAGGAATGGGAGGGTGCCTTCCTCTCCTTCCTCGAAGACAACAATAATGATGAGCTTGTCTTCCAGGAAGAGCCAGCAGCCTCCTCCATACCTTCCTCTGGGAATCCATGGCATTATGGGGGAGGAGCGGGAGTTAGGCAGGGCTGTTGTTATTGTAGGTCTGCTTATTAGGACTTGGTGAGAGTGGTTGGGTGAGAGAGGGGGTGAGGGAGACCTTGGCTTCTTAAAGACACTCATCTCAGTAATATAACACAATATATTTCACACGTATTCCCTTATACCAAGGAATTTCTCCTGATGAAATACATATCTACACATGTGCTTCATATCTGATATCTGTCTGTGTAACACTATAAATCTGTCTGTGTAACACTATAAATCTGTCTGTGTAAGATCAAACACATGCTGCTCAATGTCTTTCTTTGGTCATCCACTCAAATAATAATCCCTTTCACTCTCTCTCTCCCTTTCTTTCTTTCTCCCTCTCTCCATCAGTTCTATCTCCAGTCCAGGTTCACGTGGAGAGGTGCCCGGTTGCTCCGCCCCCTCGTCCAGTTCACGCTGCTGATGATGGCATTCTACACCGGCCTATCACGTGTCTCCGACCACAAGCACCACCCCACAGATGTACTGGCCGGCTTTGTACAGGGCGCCCTGGTGGCCTACTGCATAGTGAGTACAGACACACACAAACATACACACATTTGAGTTTTTGCCCTATAGCACTGCACACCTTTATTCCACTCAGTCCCAGTTTAAAAGGCTTGATGAGTTGATTATTTAAATCAGGTGTGTAGTTCTAGAGAGAAAAAATAAACTGAACACCCCTTTGGGTCCCCAGGATCAGAA
The DNA here is from genome assembly GCF_034236695.1 of Oncorhynchus nerka. Taxonomy (NCBI): domain Eukaryota; kingdom Metazoa; phylum Chordata; class Actinopteri; order Salmoniformes; family Salmonidae; genus Oncorhynchus; species Oncorhynchus nerka. Next base: position 32,241,506 of record NC_088412.1, read on the forward strand.
CTAATAAACGCTGGCCTACTGCATGATGAGTCACTGTTAGTAATCTATTGTATTGTGACTGTAAGGGTTAGGGTTAGAGGTCAGAGGTCAAGGTTAGTCTGCTGTGAGTCAGGCCAGATCAGGTAATCAGAGATATTAGGGCTGAGAGAGAGAGAATGTATTGAGGCATTAAACTACTACAAGACATTCTCGAGATCTTCTCCCCTACTTTTTCTCTCTCTCAACTCCGCCTTTCCCCTTTCCTCGCTCTCTCTCTTTCAGTCTTTCTACCCCCTACCTCTCTCTCTCTTTCTCTCTTTCTCTCCCACTCCCTCTCTCTCGCTACCTCCCTCTACCCCCCTCTCTCCCTCTCCATCTACCTCTCTCGCCTACCTCTCTCTTTCTCTCTCCCTCTACCTCCCTCTACCTCTCTCTCTACCTCTCTCTCTCTCTCTCTCTCTACCTCTCTCTACCTCCCTCTACGTCCCTCTACCCCCCCCCTCTCTCTCTCTACCTCACTCTCTCTCTCTCTACCTCACTCTCTCTCTCTCGCTACCTCCTTCTACCTCCCTCTTTCTCTCTCTCTACCCCTCTGTGAAAAAAACAGGCTCCGAAGTGAAGAGAATCTGATTCCCTTTAATGAATAGCACATTGCCTGGAGCCAGCTCCCCAGGAGTGTGTGTGTGTGTGTGTGTGTGTGTGTGTGTGTGTGTGTGTGTGTGTGTGTGTGTGTGTGTGTGTGTGTGAGAGAGAGAGAGGCAGAGCGAGAGTCCCTACAATCTGTAACCATCATAGCTTTATAAGCCGTATGTTGCCAAGGAAAACATTTGGGTGAGGGGAAAGAGAGAGAGAGAGAGAGATCGGGGAGATTGGACTTTGAAACAAAAATGAGGTTGTTAATTATTTGTTTGTTTTTTATTTGGCTGCTCTGGTTTTATCACCTCAGCATGACACACACACACACTCCTGCCTTGCCCCCATTCAGTTCAGGAATGGAAATGGTTAGATTCATAAAGTGGGAGAGGCCATGGTGGCGCCTAGACTCAGCTACTGACATATCTCTGGCACTGCCACACACACCACTCTGGCAACCTTTACACACACACACATATTGCCAGGGCTGGGCTGGGGTACTGACAGCACCCCTTTTCTTTTTTAGAAACTTTCTACCAGGCTGAACTTAGAGAACCTTCCCTTCCCTGCCCAAAACTCCACTAGGTAGGAGAGGTTGTGGGAGAGGTTCTGGTCCAATCAAAACTGTGTAAGCTGTTCTTATTGCCCTGTCAATCATCTGGAACAATATAAATATTAATAAGAGAAACATCAACATATACTGAAATGAGTTCAGATAATGGGTTATTCGGCTGTCCTCATAGAACCCTTTGAAGAACCCCTTTTGCTTCCAAGTAGAACCCTTTTCAAGTAGAACCCTTTCCACAGAGGGTTCTACATGCATCCCAAAAGTGTTCTACCTAGAACCAGAAAGGGTTCTTCTATAGGGACAGCCACAGAATCCTTTTGGAACCCTTTTTTCTAAGACTGTACGAATGAGAGGACAGAGGGAGGAGCGATAGGGAAGAGGAGAGAAAGGCAGAAGGAGAAGAGAGGGAGGAGTTCTTAGCTCTGTGTATATGTGTATTTCATAGAGAGCTCAGCTACTCTTCAGCACGACAGCCAAGAGACCTGCACACACATAGACACTGCTGCAGGTCGCGGCTATCGGCTTAGCTAGTTTAACAACGCTGCTGCCTTCTCCAATCAGAGTTGAAACACAGCAACATCTGGGATCACTTTGGAGGGGCTGTTAAGAGAGGGGGAGGGAGGGAGGTGGAGATATGGGTGATTCTAGCAATTTAGAGGTATTTAACCCTCTCAATAAGCTACAGTGGAGAGATGAAGGTACCTGCGTGTTCATACCACTCTCACCCACTGGCCTTTTCTGATGTCTGAAGAACTTCTATAGAAGCACACAGACATGTCAGTCTACAAAACAGTAGGAACACCTTCAGAACAGCCGCAATTCGTCTGGGACATGGACTCTACAATGTGACGAAAGCGTTCCACAAGGATGTTGGTGTCACATTCGTCATAAGGAGTAGACCAAGATGCAGCGTGGTATGTTTCCATCCTTTATTTTGGAAATGAAAACTTCAAAGAACAAAAAGAAAAAACTAAACGCTAATAATGCTCACTGGCAAAATCCCACAAAGCACAATGGGAAAATGGCTACCTAAATATGATCCCCAATCAGAGACAACGATAAACAGCTGTTTCTGATTGGGAACCATATCAGGCCACCATAGAAATACAATTCCCTTAGATAACCCACCCTAAATCACACCCCGACCCAACCAACATAGAGAATAAACAGCTCTCTATGGTCAGGGCATGACAGTTGGCCCATGTTGACTCCAGTGCTTCCCACAGTTGTGTCAAGTTGTCTGGATGTCCTTTGGTTGGTGGACCATTCTTGATACACACGGGAAACCGTTGAGTGTGAAACACAGCAACGTTGCAGTTCTTGACACACTCAAACTGGTGTGCATGGCACCTACTACCATATCTCGTTCAAAGGCACTTAAATATTTTGTCTTGCCCATTCACCCTCGGAATGGCACACACACACAGTCCATGTCTCAATTGTCTCAAGGCTTAAAAATCCTTCTTTAACCTGTCTCCTCCCCTTCATCTATACTGATTGAAGTGTATTTAAGAAGTGACATCAATAAGGGATCATAGGTTTCACCTGGTCAGTCTACTGCATGTCCTTCAAACTCAACTCGAAGCCAGTTCCATTGCATTTTTTCATTGCTCCCCTCTAATCAGGGACTGATTTCGACCAGGTGTGTGCAATTAATGCACTAAGGTCGATGTCCTCCTGATCTTTATTTTATCTCTCAGATATATAGGAGAGACACTTCCTTTAGATTTTTTTGTGGGGGATTATTTGTTGTTCCATGTAGTGAATATGTTATTCAATGCGTTTGTATGGGCTAATAGCAATAAGGCCAAAAATACTTTTTTATAAAAAAATAAACATTTTATATATTTTTGGTAGAATATAAAATCCAAAATCAAATAGCTAAATGATCCTTGGTATGACCTTCTTAAAACAATTCCGTATAGCTTAGCAGAACCCCCTCCCCCGCCTTAGACAGGGCTTCGACTGATGAGTTAATCATCAGGTCGAACAGAAAACCAGCAGGCTCCGGACTTCGTAGGGTAAGAGTTGAATACATCTGGTTTATGTCCTGGAAGGAGCAGGTGCTCCAAATGTTTAGTATACTCAGTGTATAGAGGCTTCTCTGTTAGTGATGTTGAAGGTCTCTATATATAATCTGACAATTCCCCATACTGCTATCTCATGCGGTCTCTGAGCGAGGGGTTAGCTTTAGAAAAACACACACGCACACACCAAGCCGTAGGAGCAAGAGGTTTGCCTTAGACACGCTATGAGCTGTGGTAGGTTCTGATGAAAGCCACAGGTTGTGTCAGGCTCTGTATTCTATAAAACACAGTGAGCTGTGCTTGTTCATTTTAGACATGCTCACTTCCTTCCTGCCATGCCACAATGTCTGACTCAGTGTCTTTGTGATTCACATGGTGTGACAGAGGACTCTAAACATGACTAGCAGACTGCCGTCAAAAATAGTATTATGACTGCAATCTCGCCAAGGCAAATGCAGACCCGTGCCAGGCTGTATGCAGTGATGGAGCGGTCTGACGAAAGGAGGGATAGAAGGACGCAACACGCCTCCATCAGTGGGGATGACTGTATCCTCTATCTATCACACTCTATACACACCAGACTTCTCCCTCACTCCCTGACAGTGTGCCCCCTTTAAATGTTCCGCTGGCATGTTTCCAGTAGGACCATATTTAGGAGCACACATTCCCCTACTCTCCTGGTGTCTGCTGCTGAGTCTGCATTTCTCACACAATAGGCTGGAAGGTGGTGTGTGTGTGTGTGTGTGTGTGTGTGTGTGTGTGTGTGTGTGTGTGTGTGTGTGTGTGTGTGTGTGTGTGTGCGCACAGGAAGCCTCTTTGCTGTGATAATGCTACGACCAGCCAGGGGTGAGAGGTCAGAGGTGGTCAGCAGGAGGACAAGGCCTGCTCTGATTGGATGACTAGGTCCTTGTGAGGACAGTGTTTTGGAATGCATCCCGTCTGAGGAAGGGTTTTGGAATGCCGCCCACATCTTTAACTGTAGTGAGCAGATATATGATACCATTCACCACTCTGCTCAAAGCGCTGCTACACACAGATGATACAGTGATATATGTGCACACAAAGAGCAAACAACAAGCTGCATAAGAACTCACTACTGTAATGGTCCAGGTCACAAAGTGGCTCAGTCACTCGTGTTTGCATCTCAATGTGAAAAAAACAGTCTGCATGTTCCTCACAAAGAGTGCAACTGATGTTACTGAGCCAGATGTCTATGTGTCAGGGGAGAAGCTCCAGGTGGTATCTGATTCCAACTTCTCTTTTAAAAAGCAGGTGAAAAAGGTCATTCAAATCACCAAATTCAACCTAGCTAATTTCCGATTTATACTAAATTGTTTGACTTCAGAGGTAGAAAAACTGTACTTTAAATCTATGATACTCCCCCACTTAACATACTGCTTGACTAGCTGGGCCCAAACTTGCTGTACAACATTAAAACCCATTCAGTCTGTCTACAAACAGGCTCTCAAAGTGCTTGATAGGAAGCCCAATAGCCATCATCACTGTTACATCCTCAGAAAGCATGAGCTCCTGAGTTGGAAAAATCTTGTGCAATACACCGACGCATGTCTTGTATTCAAGATCCTAAATGGCCTGGCTCCCACTCCAATCAGTACTTTTGTTAAACAGAAAACCCAAACATATGGCAGCAGATCCACAAGGTCTGCCATGAGAGGTGACTGTATAGTTCCCTGAAGGAAAAGCACCTTTAGTAAATCCGTTTTCTCTGTGAGAGCTTCCCATGTCTGGAATACACTGCCATCAGACACACATAACTGCACCACCTATCACACTTTCACAAAAAACATGAAGACATTGCTAATCAGACTTGTGAACATAATCCCTAGTAGTGTATTGCCGCTTTCCATGTTGTCTGTTGTCTGTAGCTTGTGAGGTGTGGAAACACTTTGTTGCTTTTATGGATTTTGTCTTGTTGCTTTTTGTGCTGTGTTGCTCTGTCTGCATGCAATGTCTTGCTTGTCCTATGTTGCTCTGCATGGGCTCACTGCTCATTGCTTGTCCTATGTTGCTCTGCATGGGCTCACTGCTCATTGCTTGTCCTATGTTGCTCTGCATGGGCTCACTGCTCATTGCTTGTCCTATGTTGCTCTGCATGGGCTCACTGCTCATTGCTTGTCCTATGTTGCTCTGCATGGGCTCACTGCTCATTGATTGTCTGTATTGTTATTGTAACCGGCCCTTTTACTGAAACATTGATTAATGTGCACTGTCCTTGTAAAAATACAAATAAACTCAAACATGCCACATATGAATTTACATTTGTAAGTACGAATCTACACACACACATGCACGCAGGCACACACAGACATACACACACACACACACACACAGGCACACAGACATACAAACACACACACACACACATACACACACACACACACACACACACACACACACACACACACAGGGCCTTTTTTTCTAGTGAAGTGTCTTTGTGTGTTGTTGAGCTGGTAGAGTCTATTATGGGTCTCTCTATGATGATGTCATGACTCCGTCAAAGGTCATTAGTAAAGGCTGTTAAAGGTCATGCTCTGACAGCAGGCGGTTTGGAATATGACCCCTCACCTTTATATCGGTCCCCATCACCTGAGCCTGTTTGAATGTGGGGGAGAAGGAAAGAAGTAAGGAGGAGAGAAAGAAGGGGAAAAGAGGAAGAGAAGAATGGAGAGAAAGAGAAGGAAGGAGTAGTGAAGGAGAGAAGGGGTCTTCAGGGCTTAAGTCGTAATATCCCGTTGCTAAGGGCTGATATATCCCGTTGCTAAGAGCCTTTTCCATAGGCCCACTTCCTGCCCAGTCTTCCCGGTTTCCTGTTTGGCCCGATGATGTCATCAGGACCTCCATATCTCTTCCTCCCTCTCGGGAGACCAAGGGTGAGGCGGATGGTGGAAAGAGCAGGGAGGAGAGGGGACTAGTCTAGTTCTCAGGGAGGAGATGGGTGAAAGAGGATAGAGCGGTGACCTCAGGAAGAGACTGGCAATTCCGTTTCTCTTCCTCCCTCTGCCTCCCACGCTAGGGCACAGTGAGCTCACTACCTGAGGGGGAGTGGGAGGAAGAGGGTGGAGAGAGGGCTGAGGAAGGGAGAAACGCCTAGCTCACTGTGTTCTAGTCCTAATGATGATGATGATGATGATGTAGGGCTGTGGTCACTGTGAGCCATATTCAGTCATTTCCTCTGGTCAAATTCCTCACTATAGCTGCTTATTATGTGTAGGTACTTTATCTCTCTCTCCCTCCACCTCTATCTCCCTCTACCTCTCTATCTCTATCACTCTCTAGGTGTTCTATGTATCTGACCTGTTCAAGCCGAGGGTGAAGCCTGCCTCACCCCCTCCCTCCCCCATCAAGAAGGAGCTCCTCCCCCTGCTGACATCATTGAGCGGAACAACCACCACAACATGGTGTGAGACAGGCCCCGCCCCTTCCCATGACCGAGGAGCCTATCACAGCACTGTTTGCCTCCCATTGGACAGTAGAATGTAGCGACCAGAGAGACTGTCGCCGTGTCTCATATCACACTCTGTTCCTTATGTAGTGCACTACTTATCACACACTGTGGTCCAAAGTAGTGCACTACTTATCACGTGCTGTGGTCCAAAGTAGTGCACTACTTATCATGCCCTGTGGTCCAAAGTAGTGCACTACTTAGGAAATAGCCTGTTATTTGAGACCTGCCCTGCAGAGACCACTCTCACTATCCAGATTCTTTAACTACTATTGTTATTACTACTATTCTGATTTGAGCCCAAGTTAGAGCAAAAAGAAGACTCAAAAGCTAAAAGACAATAAGTTACAGACAGCAGTGCAGAGCCACTGAAACAGAACACTTTGTAACTACACAAAGGGAAAAAAGTGTAAAAATAAATAAATGAATGAGTGAATGAATGAAGCAAGGAAAGAAAGACCGTCTCTGTCTGAGGCCTTGACATAGGAAAACAACTTCCTTAGTGATAGGAACGATATTACTGCAAAATTACTAGCAAACGACACATACAGTATATGAGTAACAATATAGAGCAGAATAACTTACAGCACTATAATCCAGTTGACTGTCAATTATCGCTACTCGCCACCAGATGGAGCAGCTATTAGAACACTTGTTGATGATCACGTAGAGCAGGGATGTCAAACTCTTTCCATGGAGGGCCTAGTGTCTGCTGGTTTTTGGTCTTTCCTTTCGATTAAGACCTAGACAACCAGGTGAGCGGAGTTTCTTAAAAATGAGTGACTTATTAATTAATTCATCAATCAAGTACAAGGGAGGAGCGGAAACCCGCAGGCACTCTGCCCTCCGTTGAATGAGTGTGACAAGTGACGTAGACGGATAAAGTAAACCTGTAAATAGTTAACTTGTCCACCAGCTACTGACTACTACTAGAGAAGGAAGAGACCTGGAGAGGAACCAGACCCATACTACTCTAGCTCCTACCACCAAGTAGAAGTTTGGACTAGTCTAGTTCTCAGTTCGACAAGGCTCTTCTAGCTGCCCCTCTGGGTAACCTAACCTGGGATGATGCTTTCTGAAAGAGGGGAGTGGATGAAGCAGGGGTTCTTGAAAGAGAGATGTTAAAAGAGTAGGGATATTGATTGGTATTAGTTTGGGGGATTCGGGGGAGGAAGAGGAGGGGGAGGTAAATATCTCTCAGCCACCTGTCACCCTGTCTGGGGGCGTGGCTGTGCCATGCTGCCGCTTGATTGGCTGCGTATGTGGGGGTGTGGTCTGTCACCATGGACACAGGGTTGATTGACAGCTAACCTGGGACATTATGGGATAGGGGCTCTTTCCGCTGGCAGGGAGGGGCTCTGGCCCATCCAATCACTCGTTAGCGGTATGTATGTATGTGTCCTGTGTGTCACTGTGTTGGTGCCTGCCAGTGTGTCTGCTTTTGTGTATGTGTGACGTGTATAGGTATGTGTGTCCTGTGTATTTGTGTGTGTGTCCTGTGTATTTGTGTGTGTGTCTTTGAAGAACCCTCCGGGTAGTGTGTGTGTAGAATGAACCCTCCTCACACACACCATTGTCTGTGCCAAGAATGTGTGCCACTATATGTGTGTGTGTGTGTGTGTGTGTGTGTGTCAGAGAGGGCCAGAGGTGGAGGACTGAGACCCTGTCCAGAGAACGTTAGAAAACTGTGGATTTAATATTTTTATTTTCTCCTACGATGCATCTTTAACATGTTCAGTGCTAGTCCAGTCATGTCTTTAACATGTTCAGTGCTAGTCCAGTCATGTCTTTAACATGTTCAGTGCTAGTCCAGTCATGTCTTTAACATGTTCAGTGCTAGTCCAGTCATGTCTTTAACATGTTCAGTGCTAGTCCAGTCATGTCTTTAACATGTTCAGTGCTAGTCCAGTCATGTCTTTAACATGTTCAGTGCTAGTCCAGTCATGTCTTTAACATGTTCAGTGCTAGTCCAGTCATGTCTTTAACATGTTCAGTGCTAGTCCAGTCATGTCATTAACTAACTGCTCCCCATCCGTCATTTTATTTGACACTTCAGCTTACTCAGGGCCAATCTCAAATGGCATGCTATTCCCTATAGGATGCACTTTTGGCTAAAATAAGTGCACTAGATAGGGAATAGGGTGCCATTTTGGATGGAGCCTAAGACATCTTCTCAACATCACCACTTCAAAACGTTGCACATCTTTCTAATCACGTTTAGTCCGTCCTATCTTTTTGGCAAACCCTTTCCTTTTCATTTTATAAATATATAAATAATGTATAGTTCACAAAAATTAACTGTGTAAGATATTATTTCTTATGTTTAACTATTGTCCACTATGAAACAACAACCTCTGTTCTCTACCAAGTGCTGCTTAAAAAGCATTAATTTACATATTTTTTTTTATTTAGTTAACTCAAATATTATAGATTTGTGGTAGTAAGTTTTTAATCTGCATTGAAAACAAACCTACAATTGTATTAAAATTCACTATTAGTATTTTTGTATTGTCTCATTTTGTACAAAATAAATATTAGCAACATTTTTGTTTCTGCTTAATGTACTTAGCTCTACTACATGTGGTTTTAAATAAAAATCCCGTTATAAACACAACCGTGTGAAGTCTAGTCTTTGACTGTATATGGGTTTATGTTGATGGTCTGTAGTGTCAGTTTCATGTCTGAAAATAAGGTAACACTTGAAGTGTTGTTCATGACAACTCCGTAACCGTGTCTTAAGAGCGTCCATAAGTGTCATAACACGATTCAAAACGTGGCCAAAATGTTATAAAAGCTTATGTCAACTGCAACAACTTGAGAGTCATATTTGTCTATATTTCTTTACATTCGCATGGTAAGATATTGACAACACTTATGTCATGAACAACACTTTAAAAGCAAATTGTTACTGGAAGTAGTATTCTACACACATCTATCTTGGCACAGGAGCTGGACTCGAGAAGAACCTCCCATTTTTAAAATAGTGTTTATACTTTTCTTGAAGGTAAAATGTGTTAGCACAGACACCAGCAACAGTTCCAGTCAACAACAAACACCACAGACACCATAGGAAATAGGGCTGGAAGTACTGTGATTATAAGTATTTAGGTCATACGGGTGTAATTTACACACACATACACAGTGAACTCGAGAGGGCTCAGAGGAGTTGATTTCCCACTTTGGCAGAGCAGAGGAGCAAGTGTATGTGTGTGCGTGCCTGGGTGTGTGTGTGAATGTGTGAGTGTGTATGTACAGTGTCATGTTGTGTGACTGAGTGAGGAAAGGGCAATGTCATTTTCTCTGCAGTAAAGTCCGTTTTCAGCTCGGGAGAGAGAAGTCTTTTAAGAACTGAACATAACTAAATAGGTGTGGTGTTAGAATCCAGGTTCTGGGTGGACAGTGTGGTGTTAGAACCCAGGTTCTGAGTGGACAGTGTGGTGTTAGAACCCAGGTTCTGAGTGGACAGTGTGGTGTTAGAACCCAGGTTCTGAGTGGACAGTGTGGTGTTAGAACCCAGGTTCTGAAAGTACAGTGTGGTGTTACAACACAGGTTCTGAGTGGACAGTGTGGTGTTAGAACCCAGGTTCTGAGAGGACAGTGTGGTATTAGAACCAAGGTTCTGAAAGTACAGTGTGTTGTTAAAACCCAGGTTCTGAGTGGACAGTGTGGTGTTAGAACCCAGGTTCTGAAAGTACAGTGTGGTGTTAGAACCCAGGTTCTGAGTGCACAGTGTGGTGTTAGAACCCAGGTTCTGAGAGGACAGTGTGGTGTTGAAACCCAGGTTCTGAAATACAGTGTGGTGTTAGAACCCAGGTTCTGAAAGTACAGTGTGGTGTTAGAACCCAGGTTCTGAGTGCACAGTGTGGCGTTAGAACCCAGGTTCTGAGTGCACAGTGTGGTGTTAGAACCCAGGTTCTGAGAGGACAGTGTGGTGTTGAAACCCAGGTTCTGAGAGGACAGTGTGGTGTTAGAACCCAGGTTCTGAGAGGACAGTGTGGTGTTAGAACCCAGGTTCTGAGAGGATAGTGTGGTGTTAGAACCCAGGTTCTGAGAGGACAGTGTGGTGTTGAAACCCAGGTTCTGAGAGGACAGTGTGGTGTTGAAACCCAGGTTCTGAGAGGACAGTGTGGTGTTGAAACCCAGGATCTGAGTGGACAGTGTGGTGTTGAAACCCAGGTTCTGAGAGGACAGTGTGGTGTTGAAACCCAGGTTCTGAGAGGATAGTGTGGTGTTGAAACCCAGGTTCTGAGTGGACAGTGTGGTGTTGAAACCCAGGTTCTGAGTGGACAGTGTGGTGTTGAAACCCAGGATCTGAGTGGACAGTGTGATGTTGAAACCCAGGTTCTGAGAGGACAGTGTGGTGTTGAAACCCAGGATCTGAGTGGACAGTGTGGTGTTGAAACCCAGGTTCTGAGTGGACAGTGGTGTTAGAACCCAGGTTCTGAGAGGACAGTGTGGTGTTAGAACCCAGGTTCTGAGAGGACAGTGGTGTTAGAACCCAGGTTCTGAGAGGACAGTGGTGTTAGAACCCAGGTTCTGAGAGGACAGTGGTGTTAGACCCAGGTTCTGAGAGGACAGTGGTGTTAGAACCCAGGTTCTGAGAGGACAGTGGTGTTAGAACCCAGGTTCTGAGAGGACAGTGGTGTTAGAACCCAGGTTCTGAGAGGACAGTGGTGTTAGTACCCAGGTTCTGAGAGGACAGTGGTGTTAGTAACCAGGTTCTGAGAGGACAGTGGTGTTAGAACCCAGGTTCTGAGTGGACAGTGGTGTTAGAACCCAGGTTCTGAGAGGACAGTGGTGTTAGAACCCAGGTTCTGAGAGGACAGTGGTGTTAGAACCCAGGTTCTGAGAGGACAGTGGTGTTAGAACCCAGGTTCTGAGAGGACAGTGGTGTTAGAACCCAGGTTCTGAGAGGACAGTGGTGTTAGTACCCAGGTTCTGAGAGGACAGTGGTGTTAGAACCCAGGTTCTGAGAGGACAGTGGTGTTAGTAACCAGGTTCTGAGAGGACAGTGGTGTTAGAACCCAGGTTCTGAGTGGACAGTGGTGTTAGAACCCAGGTTCTGAGAGGACAGTGGTGTTAGAACCCAGGTTCTGAGAGGACAGTGGTGTTAGAACCCAGGTTCTGAGAGGACAGTGGTGTTAGTACCATGGCCTTCCACCTCTCACCTGCATCCATCTAACATGTTTGTGTTTCAAACCAGACAGAAGACAACACCAGTCTAAACACATCTACTCACTACAGGCAGATTCATGGGGAAATGTAGAGGGTATTAGAAGGTGCTGACATAGTTTTAGTAAATCCAATTATGTGAAGGTATTAGATTACAATGAAGACAGTTGAATGGTTTCCATGATCTCATTCAATTCTCTGACAGACTAGATGCGTAGGTGGTGGATCAGAGACAAACAATAACATGAGAGAGTAGTGATAATCTGGTTTACCCAAGATTATGTTCCAAAAGCAGGATCTTTATGGGAAAATTAAATCTTCCAGTTTCCCAAAATACTGTACATGAAATAGAGTTCATGTTTTTTTTTAAATTCCAATAATGCTTTTGCTGTTGTATTAATCCAAAAAGCACATTGAGATTTAATTGAAATGATATTCTAGCATTTCTAATCAACAGTGGATATTTTCTGACATGAATCTGAGAAAATCCTGTTATCTGAAACAGACACAGAGGACTGACAGAGACAACACACACACACATAAGCTGTAACGATCCTCTTCCTGTGAATGACTGGACCAAAGCGCAGCGTGAGACGTGTTCATGATATTTTATTCAAATCAGAACACTAGAACAAAAAATAACCAAGAGGAAAACAAACAGTTCTGTAAGGAAACTAACAAAACAGAAAACAACTACCCACAAAACCCATGTGGACAAGAGCTACCTAAGTATGGTTCCCAATCAGTGATGCCTGACATCATGGGAAATGGAAAAGAAATCAGTCAAGACCTCAGAAAAAAAATGGTAGACCTCCACAAGTCTGGTTCATCCTTGGGAGCAATTTCCAAACGCCTGAAGGTACCAAGTTCATCTGAACAAACAATAGACTTGGAAAAGGAAGTGATGCGTAAGAGAGGCCGACTTGTGTGTTTTGTGTGTTTTGTGTGTTTTGTGTCTGATTTACCTAACACAAACATTGACATTAATGTCTCATCTTTATTACCATAAAACAATAGTTACACAATGTCATAACAAAACACAGTACATACAGTATTGGATTATACTAGACCCACCAAAGCCCTAAAAAAAACAATAATCCTACAATGGTCCATATTAAGGGTTCTGTTCAATCTGTAATGCTGAAGCAAATTCGGTCATAGAAATGTAACGGTAATTCTCCTATTATGCAGCTGCTGAAGAGGGAACATTGTCCTTATATTTAAAAACACGCCGTAATGCTGAACTTCTGCGATACACATTGAATAGAAACCTAAAACCTCGATCAGGGCGTGAGTTAGGTGGGTTGTCCATGTTCGTTTTCTATGATTTGCTATTTCTGTGTTTGGCCTGGTATGGTTCTCAATCAGAGGCAGCTGTCAATCGTTGTCCCTGATTGAGAACCATATTTAGTTAGCCTGTTTTCTATTGTGGTTCGTGGGTGATTATTTTCCGTCGTGTGTCTGCACGGGACTGTTCGTTGGGCGTTTATTGTTTTGTTCAAGTGTTCTATTACTTAATTAAAATATATAAACACTTACCACGCTGCGCATTGGTCCTCCGATCCTTCTTACTACTCCTCCTTGACAGCCGTTACAATCACGCCAAAGGATTCTTGCTGCAGTGGCAGTCTCAGTGCGTTGGAGTTTATCTATCGAACGTATGCATCAAATTGTACCTGTAGACGAATTGACAGAAATGTTAACAGAAGGTGACCGTTGAACTTTTGTTGCACACATATCCAGATGATGCTGTTGTACCATTTTGCACAATGATGCTGTAGGTGTGATTGAGGCGGGAAGCCTCATTCACATTAACCATAAGCACCCGGTTACATTGCGCCAAATGTCATCCATTTGAATCGGGAGCGTCCACAACAGAGTGGAATCTTAACGCCTCCTTGCATTTGAAGGCTCTGTTTATATACGTTTTCTGTACTTCGTATTTTTCAAAACTCTTAATCTTCTTCAGTCTGGCCAGAGTCCAATGAAGAACAGGAAGTCACCAAACCACAGAAGAACATGAAAACACGTGTTTTTTTGTTGACTATGGCTGCGTTTCAAAGGCATAAAAGACACACACTCGTCCATGGAGTGGTCCAGCGTTGTCTGAGTTTGGCCGGTGTAGGCCGTCATTGTAAATAAGAATTTATTCTTAACTGACTTGCCTAGTTAAATGAAGGTTAAACATTTAACTAGGCAATTATGGCGTTGGTCCAAATGATTAGCCAAGCAAGGGAAGTTTGCAATGTAGGCCCCTCAGTCATCGTTTTTAATGGAGTGTGTGAGTGTACAATTATGTTCACTTCGGGCCTGAAAAGCCCCATAATTCAATTTGTGATGACTGTACATCTGCTAAGAAAAGTCCGCCAAAACATAAAACCACAACGTCAATATGGAGTCGACATACAAGTGTAAGTAAAAACGAATGTAAATAAGTTAGAAATTGTGCTACTAATGCACAAACACGTCTTATAAAAGTAATTATGTTTTTGTTTGGTTAGCTTTTGGAAATGGTTGAAAAACAAAATCCTTCTATAGAAAGTAGCTAGACAGGCTAACGTTAGTTAGAAAATTAATTTGCCAGCTATCGTACAGTAGGTGTATATTAATAATTATGTAGTTGATATAAGTAGACATGCAATCATAATTGACTGTAGGGCATATAAAGCACCCACAAGCTACCGGTGGCTAAAAACACAATTGTTGCGGGACAAACGAGTGACTATTTTCCAGGCAAGAGCAGTCCATTTCAAATGAATTCCTTCCTCCCTCGCCCCTTGCCCTGCAAGTGTAAACTCGTCAGACGTCATGATATGTCATCAGAAGTCTCCACTTAATTTGAGGGCTGAGGGGAAAGGGAGCGTCTTTTACGTGTTTGGAATGGGTTTATGGGATATCTAGCAACTTGTAAACAATGGCCAATTCCTATAAGTGAGTAATATAATAATACTATGTTAAAATATAATACACATTGGCTGTTAAGCCAGTTATACTTTGACTGTTGTCTCCCGTTTTAGTTTATTGTGATGGTAATGACGTTTGTTTTAGATGATAATTATTAGGTGGAGGTTGCTAGCTAGCTAGCTAGCTGCTTTGTATGATAACTTGACTTGCTAGAACGTTTTTGAAACAACTTTAGGAAAAAGTAACTAAATTAAACCTGTTTTATTATCAACTGAAACAATCTGTTTCTCCTGTCTTGAATGAAAACGTCATACTTCGCAATCTCCCAAAATATATGTGATCTCTGACTAGAGACTCTCCTCCACCTTGTCTTGCGTTGTGAAACCCTGTGCTCTCTGTCCAGTAGCAGAACAAGATTGCATAAAGATTACTTACGGCGTAATGAAATATGTCACGATGTTAACAGGGTAAAGGCCTAGATTCAATCAGATATGACACCCACATAAATTATGTTTTGACAGTGTTGGAGGTGTTAAAGGTGCAATATGCAGAAATCACTCCACCATCTAATGGTTGCAGTTTTTTTAATAGTTTGCCTAATTTCAGTTTATGTGACGAAACAAGCAAGTATAGTTAAGAGAATCATTGTACCAACTAAACTTCTATGAAATATCTTTTCAATAACCCAAAAATGATTTTCAGATGTTTGAAGCTGAAACCGAACGTAAAAGACGCAAAACCGAAACACAAGAAGAAATAGTGCACACCGAACAGATCTGACACTTCTTAGACTTTCTTTCAATGAGAATGCTAGATCCATAATTCACGTGTCAATTTAGTCAGGTCAACCAAAAAGTTACATATTGCAGCTTTAAGCTCTTTTCAGACAGTACACCACTTGTCCCTCTCGTCAAAACGGCTAAGGCCTTTACACAAGAGGGTGACAGCCACCGGTGACCATAGCAATGAAATAAACAAACATTATTGACGTGCATAAAGTAAATTGCTATAACACCATAATCATGCATAAAACGTATTTACATGCAACAGAAATTATTAATCCAAAAATCGATTTGGAAACAATGATTTGTATTATTAAACATGACTCTGTAAACTGATAGTGCTAGCCAGCCAGATAGCTATTACATTTACATTTTACATTTAAGTCATTTAGCAGACGCTCTTATCCAGAGCGACTTACAAATTGGTGCATTCACCTTATGACATCCAGTGGAACAGTAGTGCATCTAAATCTTTTAAGGGGGGTGAGAGGGATTACTTTATCCTATCCTAGGTATTCCTTAAAGAGGTGGGGTTTCAGGTGTCTCCGGAAGGTGGTGATTGACTCCGCTGTCCTGGCGTCGTGAGGGAGTTTGTTCCACCATTGGGGGGCCAGAGCAGCGAACAGTTTTGACTGGGCTGAGCGGGAACTGTACTTCCTCAGTGGTAGGGAGGCGAGCAGGCCAGAGGTGGATGAACGCAGTGCCCTTGTTTGGGTGTAGGGCCTGATCAGAGCCTGGAGGTACTGAGGTGCCGTTCCCCTCACAGCTCCATAGGCAAGCACCATGGTCTTGTAGCGGATGCGAGCTTCAACTGGAAGCCAGTGGAGAGAGCGGAGGAGCGGGGTGACGTGAGAGAACTTGGGAAGGTTGAACACCAGACGGGCTGCGGCGTTCTGGATGAGTTGTAGGGTTTAATGGCACAGGCAGGGAGCCCAGCCAACAGCGAGTTGCAGTAATCCAGACGGGAGATGACGAGTGCCTGGATTAGGACCTGCGCCGCTTCCTGTGTGAGGCAGGGTCGTACTCTGCGGATGTTGTAGAGCATGAACCTACAGGAACGGGCCACCGCCTTGATGTTAGTTGAGAACGACAGGGTGTTGTCCAGGATCACGCCAAGGTTCTTAGCGCTCTGGGAGGAGGACACAATGGAGTTGTCAACCGTGATGGCGAGATCATGGAACGGGCAGTCCTTCCCGGGAGGAAGAGCAGCTCCGTCTTGCCGAGGTTCAGCTTGAGGTGGTGACCCGTCATCCACACTGATATGTCTGCCAGACATGCAGAGATGCGGTCGCCACCTGATCATCAGAAGGGGAAAGGAGAAATTAATTGTGTGTCGTCTGCATAGCAATGATAGGAGAGACCATGTGAGGTTATGACAGAGCCAAGTGACTTGGTGTATAGCGAGAATAGGAGAGGGCCTAGAACAGAGCCCTGGGGGACACCAGTGGTGAGAGCACGTGGTGTGGAGACGGATTCTCGCCACGCCACCTGGTAGGAGCGACCTGTCAGGTAGGACGCAATCAAGCGTGGGCCGCGCCGGAGATGCCCAACTCGGAGAGGGTGGAGAGGAGGATCTGATGGTTCACAGTATCGAAGGCAGCCGATAGGTCTAGAAGGATGAGAGCAGAGGAGAGAGAGTTAGCTTTAGCAGTGCGGAGCGCCTCCGTGATACAGAGAAGAGCAGTCTCAGTTGAATGACTAGTCTTGAAACCTGACTGATTTGGATCAAGAAAGGTCATTCTGAGAGAGATAGCGGGAGAGCTGGCCAAGGACGGCACGTTCAAGAGTTTTGGAGAGAAAAGAAAGAAGGGATACTGGTCTGTAGTTGTTGACATCGGAGGGATCGAGTGTAGGTTTTTCAGAAGGGTGCAACTCTCGCTCTCTTGAAGACGGAAGGGACGTAGCCAGCGGTCAGGATGAGTTGATGAGCGAGGTGAGGTAAGGGAGAAGGTCTCCGGAAATGGTCTGGAGAAGAGAGGAGGGGATAGGGTCAAGCGGGCAGGTTGTTGGGCGGCCGGCCGTCACAAGACGCAAGATTTCATCTGGAGAGAGGGGGGAGAAAGAGGTCAGAGCACAGGGTAGGGCAGTGTGAGCAGAACCAGCGGTGTCGTTTGACTTAGCAAACGAGGATCGGATGTCGTCGACCTTCTTTTCAAAATGGTTGACGAAGTCATCTGCAGAGAGGGAGGAGGGGGAGGGGGGAGGAGGATTCAGGAGGGAGGAGAGGGTTGCAAAGAGCTTCCTAGGGTTAGAGGCAGATGCTTGGAATTTAGAGTGGTAGAAAGTGGCTTTAGCAGCAGAGAGAGAAGAGGAAAATGTAGAGAGGAGGGAGTGAAAGGATGTCAGGTCCGCAGGGAGACGAGTTTTCCTCCATTTCCGCTCGGCTGCCCGGAGCCCTGTTCTGTGAGCTCGCAATGAGTCGTTGAGCCACGGAGCGGGAGGGGAGGACCGAGCCGGCCTGGAGGATAGGGGACATAGAGAGTCAAAGGATGCAGAAAGGGAGGAGAGGAGGGTTGAGGAGGCAGAATCAGGAGATAGGTTGGAGAAGGTTTGAGCAGAGGAAGAGATGATAGGATGGAAGAGGAGAGAGTAGCGGGGGAGAGAGAGCGAAGGTTGGGACGGCGCGATACCATCCGAGTAGGGGCAGTGTGGGAAGTGTTGGATGAGAGCGAGAGGGAGAAGGATACAAGGTAGTGGTCGGAGACTTGGAGGGAGTTGCAATGAGGTTAGTGGAAGAACACTATCTAGTAAAGATGAGGTCGAGCGTATTTCCTGCCTTGTGAGTAGGGGGAAGGTGAGAGGGTGAGGTCAAAAGAGGAGAGGAGTGGAAAGAAGGAGGCAGAGAGGAATGAGTCAAAGGTAGACGTGGGGAGGTTAAAGTCGCCCAGAACTGTGAGAGGTGAGCCGTCCTCAGGAAAGGAGCTTATCAAGGCATCAAGCTCATTGATGAACTCTCCGAGGAACCTGGAGGGCGATAAATGATAAGGATGTTAAGCTTGAAAGGGCTGGTAACTGTGACAGCATGGAATTCAAAGGAGGCGATAGACAGATGGGTAAGGGAGAAAGAGAGAATGACCACTTGGGAGAGATGAGGATCCCGGTGCCACCACCCCGCTGACCAGAAGCTCTCGGGGTGTGCGAGAACACGTGGGCAGACGAAGAGAGAGCAGTAGGAGTAGCAGTGTTGTCTGTGGTGATCCATGTTTCCGTCAGTGCCAAGAAGTCGAGGACTGGAGGGAGGCATTGGCTGAGATGAACTCTGCCTTGTTGGCCGCAGATCGGCAGTTCCAGAGGCTACCGGAGACCTGGAACTCCACGTGGGTCGTGCGCGCTGGGACCACCAGATTAGGGTGGCCGCGGCCACGCGGTGTGGAAGCGTTTGTATGGTCTGTGCAGAGAGGAGAGAACAGGGATAGACAGACACATAGTTGACAGGCTACACAAGAGGCTACGCTAATGCAAAGGAGATTGGAATGACAAGTGGACTACACGTCTCGAGTGTTCAGAAAGTTAAGCTTACGTAGCAAGAATCTTATTGACTAAAATGATTAAAATGATACAGTACTGCTGAAGTAGGCTAGCTGGCAGAGGCTGCGTTGTTGACTATGTAGGCTAGCTGGCAGTGTCTGCGTTGTTGACACTACACTAATCAAGTCGTTCCGTTGAGTGTAATGGTTTCTACTGTGCTACTGTGCTGCTATTCGGGGCTAGCTGGCTAGCTAGCAGTGTTGATTTACGTTACGTTGCGTTAAAAGAACGATAGCTATCTAGCTATAGCTTAGAGTGGGCAAGTTAGATGGTCCTGTTGTTGGACATGTGCTGACGTATCACCGCACAGGCTACGTTTTCTG
Organism: Oncorhynchus nerka; assembly: GCF_034236695.1. Classification (NCBI taxonomy): domain Eukaryota; kingdom Metazoa; phylum Chordata; class Actinopteri; order Salmoniformes; family Salmonidae; genus Oncorhynchus; species Oncorhynchus nerka. The sequence goes on from NC_088412.1 coordinate 32,260,885, forward strand.
CTGTGATCAACACCAACGGCGCCGCTTGAAAAATAGAGCAGAATCCTAAGCTGTGTTTGAGTACCCATTCTAACATGCTGTATACTACATACTTAATGAGTATATACTACATACTATTTGTTCATTTTAGTATCGCATGAACGAACGGTTTCATTTCAGTTGAGTGTACTAGCGCTTCGCCTGTCTGACGGAAGTTGATGCTGTTGTTATGCAACTTCTTGCTAGCATAACAAATGACTAGCTAGACATCTTATGACTTCATTAACAATGTCCATTGGCAACGCACAATGACTATACCACTTAGCTAAGCTAAGAATGATGTAAATAATCAAGTCAATGCACATTGGCTAGTTAGTTAGATAGCATATATAGTTAATATACTGGCAAGTTCGATGTATTAGTAGCTAACTAACGTTAGGTAGCTAGCTAACATACCGGTACAGACAAGCAACTGCTGTAATGATATGCTATGTGGTTCATAAGGCTAGCGTAGCTAACAAATTGTCAGCCAACATAAAGTGTAATGTAACTTATTTGAAAAGTCATTACTTTATTACATTGCTTAACATTTTCTTAGCATTTGTCATCATTTGTTAAAGCAATGAATTTGTATCCGTGCTTATCGGACTTTGACGGCATATTTTTCGGCATTTTCTTCAAATCTCAAAATGCTGTGAAGCCACGCCCATTTTCTGAAGAATTCCATCATAGGCCCTAAAAGCACGGAAATAGTGTCCACTGCTTGTAATAGTTAGTGTTTTTGCAAATGTAGTATGACATCCGGGAACTTTTGGCATACTAACTATATCCATATTATGACCAATAAGCATTCTACATACTCAATTTACTCTCAAAGTAGAGACTACTGATCGCTGTTGTGACGTCTACGCGGCTGCACGAAGCTATAGGCCTACGGTATCGCCGTACTGCCATTTAGAATCCTGGCAGACAGCAGTAATGTATTTACTTCAGTAATTTAGTAATTTCTAGTAATTACTTCAGTAACCCTACCTTAGCCCTACCTCTCTCGCATCTTTAATATAAAGTTTGTGCTGCGTAAAACCAGTCTATAAATGCAAATAATACATCAGTCCACCATCAAAACAACAGTTTTCTAGGGATTGTTTCATTATACAGAAAATGTAATCTAACATACTAGACTATCTATAGCTACGTACAGTATATGACTATAGAGTCCCATATTCTCCTAGGGCGAGATTTTACACGGGACATTCCATGGCGACAGCCCAGCTGGAGAATGGGACTGAGGTTCAGAGGTTCCACTGGGTTAGTTAATTGTTTAATCTCACTGTTTATGAGCTCATTATCAGGCTGTCATATGAGCTGCATTCCTCAGGAGTATGTGGTGTGAATGTCTGGGAGTCTGGGTGGAGCAGTATTGGGTGTGTGTGGTGGGAATGAGTGGCTTTTACTCCTGTGTGTTCCTCTAGTGAGTTCATTAGGAGAACATATTGTACATGCAAAGGCCCTTATCTTCTACCTAGCAAGGCTCCGAGGACCAGTAATAAAGCTAACTATAAGCATGCAGTCAACCAGGAGCCAGTCCTCTTAGTTCTCCATGTGGACAGGTTGTTATTATTACTTCTATTGCAGACATGAACGTGTTTCATGCAGAACCTGGAATATACTTGTGTTTCCTGGACACAGATGAATCTCAATAGAGATTCAATAGAGGGATAATGTTGCATGCTGTTGGAGTAGTGCAGGGGTTCTTAAAGTGGGGTACTGTATATACAGTATATATATTTTCAATGTAATTTTATGAATATTGCTAGCAACAACAGATTTTGGATAAGGGATAAGGGAAAGGCAGAAAAAGTTTAGAGGGTGCAATACAATACAATTTAAGGGCTGCCTTGCTTCTAGTCCTTAGGAAACCTTGCACTATTTCATTTTTTAATGTATTATTATTATTTCTTATATTGTTAGCCAGAAAATCTGTTATTACATACAACCGGGAAGAACTCTTGGATAGCAGAGTGACGTCAACTTACCAGCACTATGACCAGGAATACGACTTTCCCGAAGCGTATCCTTTGTCCGTACCACCCAGGGCATTTGAACTGATTCCAGAGGCTGACCCAAAACAACAATGCCGGTGAAGAGTTAGACGGAGTGGTCTTCTGGTCAGACTTCGGATGCAAGCACACCACCCACCGCTTCTGAGTGTATTACTCACTGAGTGTCCAGTCTCGAGATAACAAGGTAGACAAAATTAGGGCAAGGTTGCTTTTCAGAGATTGTAACATACTCTGTTTCACGGAAACATGGCTCTCTCAGATATGCTGTCAGAGTACAGCCACCTGCATTCTTTGTGCGTCACCTGAACTAGAATTACTCAAATCATCAAATCAAATCAAATTGATTCATATAGCCCTTCGTACATCAGCTGATATCTCAAAGTGCTGTACAGAAACCCAGCCTAAAACCCCAAACAGCAAGCAATGCAGGTGTAGAAGCACGGTGGCTAGGAAAAACTCCCTAGAAAGGCCAAAACCTAGGAAGAAACCTAGAGAGGAACCAGGCTATGTGGGGTGGCCAGTCCTCTTCTGGCTGTGCCGGGTGGAGATTATAACAGAACATGGCCAAGATGTTCAAATGTTCATAAATGACCAGCATGGTCCAATAATAATAAGGCAGAACAGTTGAAACTGGAGCAGCAGGACGGCCAGGTGACCTGGGGACAGCAAGGAGTCATCATGTCAGGTAGTCCTGAGGCATGGTCCTAGGGCTCGGGTCCTCCGAGAGAGAGAAAGAAAGAGAGAAAGAGAGAATTAGAGAGAGCACACTTAAATTCACACAGGACACCGAATAGGACAGGAGAAGTACTCCAGATATAACAAACTGACCCTAGCCCCCCGACACATAAACTACTGCAGCATAAATACTGGAGGCTGAGACAGGAGGGGTCAGGAGACACTTAGTGCTGCTTTTGATACCATCGATCACCACATTCTTTTGGAGAGATTGGAAACCCAAATTGGTCTACACGGACATGTTCTGGCCTGGTTTAGATCTTATCTGTCGGAAAGATACCAGTTTGTCTTTGTGAATGGTTTGTCCTCTGACAAATCAACTGTAAATTTCGGTGTTCCTCAAGGTTCTGTTTTAGGACCACTATTGTTTTCACCCTGTAATAGAGTTAGAGGCAGAGAATCACAGTGGAAAGAGGGGAACCGGCCAGGCAGAGACAGCAAGGGCGGTTTGTTGCTCCAGAGCTTTTCCGTTCACCTTCCCACTCCTGGGCCAGACTACACTCAATCATATGACCCACTGAAGAGATGAGTCTTCAGTAAAGACTTAAAGGTTGAGACCGAGTTTGCGTCTCTGACATGGGTAGGCAGACCGTTCCATAAAAAATGGAGCTCTATAGGAGAAAGCCCTGCCTCCAGCTGTTTGCTTAGAAATTCTAGGGACAATTAGGAGGCCTGCGTCTTGTGACCGTAGCGTACGTGTAGGTATGTACGGCAGGACCAAATCAGAGAGATAGGTAGGAGCAAGCCCATGTAATGCTTTGTAGGTTAGCAGTAAAACCTTGAAATCAGCCCTTGCTTTGACAGGAAGCCTGTGTAGGGAGGCTAGCACTGGAGTAATATGATCGAATTTTTGGGTTCTAATCAGGATTCTAGCAGCCGTATTTAGCACTAACTGAAGTTTATTTAGTGCTATATCCAGGTAGCCGGAAAGTAGAGCATTGCAGTAGTCTAACCTAGAAGTGACAAAAGCATGGATGAATTTTTCTGCATCATTTTTGGACAGAAAGTTTCTGATTTTTGCAATGTTACGTAGATGGAAAAAAGCTGTCCTTGAAATGGTCTTGATATGTCCTTCAAAAGAGAGATCAGGGTCCAGAGTAACGCCGAGGTCCTTCACAGTTTTATTTGAGACGACTGTACAACCATTAAGATTAATTGTCAGATTCAATTCCTCACATTCAAATGTCGACTGTATTTTCTCCCAAGGGAATTCTCCTCGGTTATTGTCATAGCCTGTATACCCCCCTCAAGCCGATAGCATGATGGCCCTCAAGGAACTTCACTGGACTTTATGCAACTGGAAACCATATATCCTGAGGCTGCATTTACTGTAGCTGGGGAGTTTAACAAAGCAAATTTGAGAACAAGGCTACCTAAATTCTAACTACCGGCGCTACCAGGCAGGAGGCAGGGAGTATGGGAGTGGGATCCATGGGCCACTCCTCTGTGTCATACAGCCGGGACAGTGCGTCTGCCTTCACATTCTGGGAACCTGGTCTGTAAGAAAGGGTGAAAACAAAACGGGTGAAAAACATGGCCCACCTTGCCTGTCGAGGGTTCAGTCTCCTGATGTACCACCGCAATCTCTACACCAGATTGTGGTGGTCAGTCCAGATGAGAAAAAGTTGTTTAGCCCCCTCAAGCCAATGCCTCCATGCCTTCAAGGCCTTGACAACAGCCAACAGCTCCCGGTCCCCCACGTCATAGTTTTGCTGAGTTTCCTCGAGAAGAAGGCACAGGGGCGGAGCTTCGGTGGCATACCCGAGCGCTGAGAGAGCACGGCTCCTATCCCAGCCTCGGACCCCACCTCCACTGTGAATGCCAAATAGGGATCCGGATGGGCCAGCACGTGAACCGAAGTAAACAGAGCCCTCAGGTGTCCAAAAGCCCTGTCCACCTCAGCCGACCACTGCAAACGGACCACACCCCCCTTCAGCAGTGAGGTAATGGGTGCCACCTGACCAAAACCCCGGATAAACCTCCGGTAGTAGTTGGCAAACCCTAGAAACCACTGCACCTCCTTTACCGTGTTGGGAGTCGGCCAATTACGCACGGCTAAGGTGGAAATGCGGTACCCTAGGAAGGAGACGGACTGTTGGAAGAACAGGCATTTCTCAGCCTTGACGTACAGGTCATGCTCCAACAGTCTACCCAGCACCCTGCTCGGCGTGTGTAGCGGAGTATATCAGAATGTCATCAATATACACCACCTGCCCGTGCAGGTCCCTGAAAATCTTGTCTACAAAGGCTTGGAAGACTGATCAACCCGTACGGCATGACGACGTACTCATAATGCCCTGAGGTCGTACTGAACGCCGTCTTCCACTCGTCTCCCTCCCGGATATGCACCAGGTTGTAAGCGCTCCTGAGATCTAGTTTGGTGAAGAAGCGTGCTCCGTGCATTGACTCAATCGCAGTGCCGATAAGAGGTAGCGGGTAAGTGTATTGATTATTTTTGATTTAACCTTTATTTAACTAGGCAAGTCAGTTAAGAACAAATTCTTATTTTCAATGACGGCCTAGGAACAGTGGGTTAACTGCCTGTTCACGGGCAGAACGACAGATTTGTACCTTGTTAGCTCGGGGATTGGAACTTGCAACCTTTCGGTTACTAGTCCAACGCTCTAACCACTAGGCTACCCTGCCGCCCCAACTGTACCTCACAGTGATCTGATTTAGGCCTCAATAGTCAATACACGGGCACAGACCTCTCTCCTTCTTCTTCACAAAAAAGAAACTCGAGGAGGCGGGTGAAGTGGAGGACCGAATGCACCCCTGACGCAGGGATCCTGAGACATATGTTTCCATAGCCACCATCTCCGCCTGTGACAGGGGATACACGTGACTCCTGGGAAGTGCGGCGTCTACCAGGAGATTTATTGCACAATCCTCCCGTCGAAGGGGTGGTAATTGAGTCGCCTTCTTTTTGGAGAAGGCGAGAGCCAAATCGGCATATTCGGGGGTAATGCGCACGGTGGAGACCTGGTCTGTAGCACCAACGGAAACCCCTAAACACCTCCCTGAGCACTCTTGCGACCACCCCGTGAGAGCCCTCCGTTGCCATGAAACAGTGGGGTCATGACAAGCTAACCAGGGTAGGCCTAGCACCATGGAAAACGCAGGAGAGTCAATGAGGAAAATAATGATTCTCTCCATGTGACCCCCCTGCGTCACCATGCCCAGAGGAGCGGTGGCCTCCTTAATCAACCCTGACCCTAATGGTCTATAAAATTCCCAGCCGCGCCTGAATCGACGAGTGCCTTATGCTGGAAATGCGGGGAAAAGTAACAAACAAAAACTGTGTGCAACAGAGGGCTCTGGGTGAGAATGCCTTCTCACCTGGGGTGACGCCAGAGAACCCTGCCTGCTGCCTTGACCCCCAGAGGAACCAAACCGACACCGACCGGCAGTGTGACCTCTGCGGCCACAGATGGTGCACGAGACGGTACCCCCTCCGGTTTCCCTGAGCGCAGCACCTCCCAGCTACATGGACATCGGAGCGGTAGTGCTGGGGGATGGAACCGACAGACCCCCGTCTGGACGTCTGCGGGTGGCCAACAGGTTATCCTGCCAAATGGACAGGTCCACCAGTTGGTCGAAGGTGAGGGTGGTGTCCCTGCAGGCCAGCTCCCGACGGACGTCCTCGCATAAACTGCAGCGATAGTGGTCGATCAGGGCCCTGTCGTTCCATCCCGCGCCGGTGGCCAGGGTCCTAAAGTCCAAAGCGAACTCCTGGGCGCTCCTCGTCCCCTGCCTCAGATGAAAGAGTAGTTCACCCGCCACTCTACCCTTGGGCGGGTGGTGAAATCCTCGAAATGGTCCAAAGTCGTATCTCCTTCTCCCCACACGGCGTTGGCCCACTCCAGGGCATTCCCCGAGAGGCATGAGACGAGGATGGACACCTTCTCACGGCACGAAGGAGCTGGGTGGACGGTTGCCAGATAAAGGTCCAGCTGTAACAGGAAACCCTGGCAGCGTGCAGCCGTCCCGTCGTATTCCCTGGGAAGTGCGAGACGAATCCCACTGGACCCGGGTGTGGAGAGGGTGAGTATTGGAGACCCCAGTGGTGCTGGGGAGGGCGCTGGAGGGACTCTCTGTCTCTAGGCACTGCGAAGCAGTGAATAATCGCCGTGTACTCCCGGACGCGCTCCTCGACCTCTATACCTGGGGCACCTGCTCCTGCTGACTCCATCTTGTGGGTGTGTAATTTTGTCACGGTGTGGGTGTAGCTGGTGCATTGGAAGTCGCAGGAGCACACTGCGCAGGAGAGCAGAGATGAGTGGACAAGGCACTTTACTGAGGAAATATATGAATAGAACGCAACCGCGTTACAAAACAAATGCCCTCAGAACAAGTGAGGCAGCACTAAGTACAAAAATAACAAAGTACAAAGTACAGGCTGTCAAAAAGCATGGGTGTCAAATGTAACCAGCCGGAAGACAGTTAACAATTACACACACAGACATGGGGGGGGGGGGACAGAGGGTTAAATACACGACAAATCATGAGCGAAATGTAATCCACGAGTGTGGAAAAACAAGACAAAACAAATGGAAAATGAAAGGTGGATCGGGGATGGCTAGAAGACCCGTGACGTCGACCGCCGACGCCGCCCGAACAAGGAGAGGAACTGACTTTGGCGGAAGTCGTGACACCATCAGACTGTTAAACAGCCATCACTAACACAGAGAGGCTGCTGACTACATACAGACTTGAAATCATTGGCCACTTTAATAAATGGATCACTAGTCACATTAATAATGCCACTTTAATAACGTTTACATATCTTGCATTCGTCATCTCATATGTATATACTGTGTTTTATACCATCTATTGCATCTTGCCTATGCCGCTCTGTCATTGCTCATCCATATATTTACATTTATATATAATCTTATTCTATTCCTTTACCTAGATTTGTGTGTATTAGGTAGTTATTGGGGAATAGTTAGATTACACGTTAGATATTGCTGCACTGTCGGAACTAGAAGCACAAGCATTTCGCTACACTCGCAATAACATCTGCTAACCATGTGTATGTGACCAATAAAAATGGATTTGGTTTAATTACAATATTACCACATTTTTATTTATTTATAAAGCCCTTCTTACATCAACTGATATCTCAAAGTGCTGTACAGAAACCCAGACTTAAACCCCAAACAGCAAGCAATGCAGGTGTAGAAGCACGATGGCTAGGAAAAACTCCCTAGAAAGGTCAGAACCTAGGAAGAAACCTAGAGAGGAACCAGGCTATGAGGGGTGGCCAGTCCTATATAACAGAACATGGCTAAGATGTTCAAATGTTCATAGATGACCAACGGGGTCAAATAATAATAATCACAGTGGTTGTTGAGGGTGCAACAAGTCAGCACCTCAGGAGTAAATGTTTGCTTTTCATAGCCGATCATTCAGAGTATCTCTACTGCTCCTGCTGTCTCTAGAGAGTAGAAAACAGCAGGTCTAGGATAGGTAGCACGTCCGGTGAACAGGTCAGGGTTCCATAGCCGCAGGCAGAACAGTTGAAACTGGAGCAGCAGCACGGCCAGGTGGACTGGGGACAGCAAGGAGTCATCAAGCGAGGTAGTCCTGGGGCATGGTCCTAGGGCTCAGGTCCTCCGAGAGAGAGAGAGAAAAAAAGAAAGAGAGAGAGAATTAGAGAGAGCATACTTAAATTCACACAGGACCCCAGAAAAGACAGGAGAAATACTCCAGATATAACAGACTGACTCTAGCCCCCAGACACATAAACTACTGCAGCATAAATACTGGAGGCTGAGACAGGAGAAATACTCCAGATATAACAGACGGACACTAGCCTCCAGACACATAAACTACTGCAGCATAAATACTGGAGGCTGAGACAGGAGAAATACTCCAGATATAACAGACTGAACCTAGCACCCCGACACATAAACTACTGCAGCATAAACACTGGAGGCTGAGACATTATTCAACAACAATTTATGTTCTTAACCCATAGTGGGCAATATAGTCCTGGGAGGCTCACAGGGAGAATGATATCCACAGTACTCCATCATTGATCAATTTCTTTAACTCAATTCTTGTATTGCCCAAAAATGTTGTTTTGAACATAATACACTGTAATTTAAGCTTAAAAACAGCTAATATTTCTCTCTGATGAATCACAAACTATCATGAAGTTCTGATGAACAACCTTTCTCTCTCTCCATCACATACCACCAGGCACCCGTCTGCCCCCCCATCCTCCCTAATTATGTCAGTTTTCATATCTCTGCAACTGGCTATACGTGTGCGTGTGTGTGTGTGTGTGTGTGTGTAAGAATGCGCATATATTGGTCCTTCAGTTCAATTGTTTTCGTGGCTTTGATTTCTGACATTGTAATGGAAAAGAAATTGGAGCAGCTAAGAAACAACCTCTAATGTAGCAAAGCTTAAACTGCTCTAGAACTCTAGGAAAGTTTAGATACTCCCAATGGGACGTGGACACGCGCACAAGTACACACGCACACACTGCACCAATCTTTCTTTGGCTCTGGGTAAGGATAAAATATGTGAGGTGTGTTGGAAGGTGAGCGATCATTTATCGGAAGCACAAGCTGCTCTCCGACCTCTCTCTCTCCTGTTCACTCACTTTTTCACACACTTTTTCTCAGAATCCAGTCTTTCAGTGTGGGACTGCAAGGCCTGCATGGTAGGATCCAGTTGGACTCTGCTGTGGGGAACTGAGCAGAGGGGATTTTGTTGAGTTCATCAACACCTTCTGCATTTCTCAAAGCTTTCTTTCTGTTCATCCTTGTCATCTCCCTCTCTTTACCCCTGAACATAAGGCTAGGGTCAGCTCTAAACGAGCCCTAAACTAACCCTAACCCTAGCTACATGTCCACACCCTGGCTCAACCTGAACACGAGCCATAACCCTAACCCTAAACCACATACCTCTGGGGGAGAGAGGTGGGAGGTGGACATGGAGAGAGGGACGGAAGGGGTAAAGGGAGGGATGATTTTGTTTTCATGCAGACTATTTGAGTGGTAATCTCTTCCTCAGAGTGGTGAGGGGGAGAGGGATACAGTAGGTGAGAGGTGAGGGGGAGAGGGGTACAGTAGCTGAGAGGCGAGGGGCAACAGTAGGTGAGAGGCGAGGGGCAACAGTAGGTGAGAGGTGAGGGGTAACAGTAGGTGAGGGGTAACAGTAGGTGAGAGGTGAGGGTTAACAGTAGGTGAGAGGTGAGGGGTACAGTAGGTGAGAGGTGAGGGGTAACTGTAGGTGAGAGGTGAGGGGTACAGTAGGTGAGAGGTGAGGGTTAACAGTAGGTGATAGGTGAGGGGTAACAGTAGGTGAGAGGTGAGGGGCAACAGTAGGTGAGGGGTACAGTAGGTGAGAGGTGAGGGGTAACAGTAGGTGAGGGTTAACAGTAGGTGAGAGGTGAGGGTTAACAGTAGGTGAGAGGCGAGGGGTAACAGTAGGTGAGAGGTGAGGGGTAACAATAGGTGAGAGGTGAGGGGTAACAGTAGGTGAGGGTTAACAGTAGGTGAGAGGTGAGGGGTAACAGTAGGTGAGAGGTGAGGGGTAACAGTAGGTGAGGGGTACAGTAGGTGAGAGGTGAGGGGTAACAGTAGGTGAGAGGTGAGGGTTAACAGTAGGTGAGAGGTGAGGGGTAAAAGTAGGTGAGGGGTACAGTAGGTGAGAGGTGAGGGGTAACAGTAGGTGAGGGTTAACAGTAGGTGAGAGGTGAGGGTTAACAGTAGGTGAGAGGTGAGGGGTACAGTAGGTGAGAGGTGAGGGGTAACTGTAGGTGAGAGGTGAGGGGTACAGTAGGTGAGAGGTGAGGGGTAACAGTAGGTGAGAGGTGAGGGGTAACAGTAGGTGAGGGGTACAGTAGGTGAGAGGTGAGGGTTAACAGTAGGTGAGAGGTGAGGGGTAACAGTAGGTGAGAGGTGAGGGGCAACAGTAGGTGAGAGGTGAGGGGCAACAGTAGGTGAGGGGTAACAGTAGGTGAGAGGTGAGAAGTAACAGTAGGTGAGAGGTGAGGGGCAACAGTAGGTGAGAGGTGAGGGGTAACAGTAGGTGAGAGGTGAGAGGTAACAGTAGGTGAGAGGTGAGGGTTAACAGTAGGTGAGAGGTGAGGGGTAACAGTAGGTGAGAGGTGAGGGGCAACAGTAGGTAACAGTAGGTGAGAGGTGAGGGGTAACAGTAGGTGAGAGGTGAGGGCAACAGTAGGTGAGAGGGTGAGGTGAGGGGTAACAGTAGGTGAGAGGTGAGGGGTAACAGTAGGTGAGAGGTGAGGGGCAACAGTAGGTGAGGGGTAACAGTAGGTGAGGGGTGAGGGGTAACAGTAGGTGAGAGGTGAGGGGTAAAAGTAGGTGAGAGGTGAGGGGCAACAGTAGGTGAGGGGTACAGTAGGTGAGGGGTAACAGTAGGTGAGGGGTACAGTAGGTGAGAGGTTAGGGGTAACAGTAGGTGAGAGGTGAGGGGTAACAGTAGGTGAGGGGTACAGTAGGTGAGAGGTGAGGGGTAACAGTAGGTGAGAGGTGAGGGGCAACAGTAGGTGAGGGGTGAGGGATAACAGTAGGTGAGGGGTAACAGTAGGTGAGGGGTACAGTAGGTGAGGGGTGAGGGGTAACATTAGGTGAGAGGTGAGGGGTAACAGTAGGTGAGGGGTACAGTAGGTGAGGGGTGAGGGGTAACATTAGGTGAGAGGTGAGGGGTAACAGTAGGTGAGAGGTTAGGGGTAACAGTAGGTGAGAGGTGAGGGGTAACAGTAGGTGAGAGGTGAGGGGCAACAGTAGGTGAGAGGTGAGGGGTACAGTAGGTGAGAGGTGAGAGGTGAGGGGTAACAGTAGGTGAGAGGTGAGGGGTAACAGTAGGTGAGAGGTTAGGGGTAACAGTAGGTGAGAGGTGAGGGGTAACAGTAGGTGAGAGGTGAGGGGTAACAGTAGGTGAGAGGTTAGGGGTAACAGTAGGTGAGAGGTGAGGGGTAACAGTAGGTGAGAGGTGAGGGAAACAGGGGTGAGAGGTGAGGGTAACAGGGGTGAGAGGTGAGGGGTAACAGGGGTGAGAGGTGAGGGTAACAGGGGTGAGGTTGAGGGTAACAGGGTGAGAGGTGAGGGTAACAGGGTGAGAGGTGAGGGGTAACAGTGGGTGAGAGGTGAGGGTAACAGGGGTGAGAGGTGAGGGGTAACAGGGGTGAGAGGTGAGGGGTAACAGGGGTGAGATGTGAGGGTAACAGTGGGTGAGAGGTGAGGGTGACAGTATGTGAGAGGTGAGGGGCAACAGTAGGTGAGGGGTAACAGTAGGTGAGAGGTGAGGGGTAACAGTAGGTGAGAGGTGAGGGGTGACAGTACGTGAGAGGTGAGGGGCAACAGTAGGTGAGGGGTAACAGTAGGTGAGAGGTGAGGGGTAACAGTAGGTGAGAGGTGAGGGGTGACAGTAGGTGAGAGGTGAGGGGTAATAGTGGGTGAGAGGTAAGGGGTAACAGTGGGTGAGAGGTGAGGGGTGACAGTATGTGAGAGGTGAGGGGCAACAGTAGGTGAGGGGTAACAGTAGGTGAGAGTTGAGGGGTACAGTAGGTGAGAGGTGAGGGGTAACAGTGGGTGAGAGGTGAGGGGTGACAGTATGTGAGAGATGAGGGGCACCAGTAGGTGAGGGGTAACAGTAGGTGAGAGGTGAGGGGTAACAGTAGGTGAGAGGTGAGGGGTAACAGTAGGTGAGGGTACAGTAGGTGAGAGGTGAGGGTAACAGTAGGTGAGAGGTGAGGGGCAACAGTAGGTGAGGGGTGAGGGTAACAGTGGGTGAGAGGTGAGGGTGACAGTATGTGAGAGGTGACAGTAGGTGAGAGGTGAGGGGTAACAGTAGGTGAGAGGTGAGGGGTAACAGTAGGTGAGGGGTACAGTAGGTGAGAGGTGAGGGGTAACAGTAGGTGAGAGGTGAGGGGTGACAGTAGGTGAGGGGTGAGGGGTAACAGTGGGTGAGAGGTGAGGGGTGACAGTATGTGAGAGGTGAGGGGCAACAGTAGGTGAGGGGTAACAGTAGGTGAGAGGTGAGGGGTACAGTAGGTGAGAGGTGAGGGGTAACAGTGGGTGAGAGGTGAGAGGTGAGGGGTGACAGTATGTGAGAGGTGAGGGGCAACAGTAGGTGAGGGGTAACAGTAGGTGAGAGGTGAGGGGTACAGTAGGTGAGAGGTGAGGGGTAACAGTAGGTGAGGGGTAACAGTAGTTGAGAGGTGAGGGGTAACAGTAGGTGAGAGGTGAGGGGTAACAGTAGGTGAGAGGTGAGGGGTAACAGTAGGTGAGAGGTGAGGGGTAACAGTAGGTGAGAGGTGAGGGGTAACAGTAGGTGAGAGGTGAGGGGTAACAGTAGGTGAGGGGTACAGTAGGTGAGAGGTGAGGGGTAACAGTAGGTGAGAGGTGAGGGGTACAGTAGGTGAGAGGTGAGGGGTAACTGTAGGTGAGAGGTGAGGGGTACAGTAGGTGAGAGGTGAGGGGTAACAGTAGGTGAGAGGTGAGGGGTAACAGTAGGTGAGGGGTACAGTAGGTGAGAGGTGAGGGTTAACAGTAGGTGAGAGGTGAGGGGTAACAGTAGGTGAGAGGTGAGGGTAACAGTAGGTGAAGGTGAGGGGCAACAGTAGGTGAGGGAGTAACAGTAGGTGAGAGGTGAGAAGTAACAGTAGGTGAGAGGTGAGGGGCAACAGTAGGTGAGAGGTGAGGGGTAACAGTAGGTGAGAGGTGAGAGGTAACAGTAGGTGAGAGGTGAGGGTTAACAGTAGGTGAGAGGTGAGGGGTAACAGTAGGTGAGAGGTGAGGGGCAACAGTAGGTGAGGGGTAACAGTAGGTGAGAGGTGAGGGGTAACAGTAGGTGAGAGGTGAGGGGCAACAGTAGGTGAGAGGCGAGGGGTAACAGTAGGTGAGAGGTGAGGGGTAACAGTAGGTGAGAGGTGAGGGGTAACAGTAGGTGAGAGGTGAGGGGCAACAGTAGGTGAGGGGTAACAGTAGGTGAGGGGTGAGGGGTAACAGTAGGTGAGAGGTGAGGGGTAAAAGTAGGTGAGAGGTGAGGGGCAACAGTAGGTGAGGGGTACAGTAGGTGAGGGGTAACAGTAGGTGAGGGGTAACAATGGAGGTGAGAGGTTAGGGGTAACAGTAGGTGAGAGGTGAGGGTAACAGTAGGTGAGGGGTACAGTAGGTGAGAGTGAGGGGTAACAGTAGGTGAGAGGTGAGGGCAACAGTAGGTGAGGGTGAGGATAACAGTAGGTGAGGGTAACAGTAGGTGAGAGGAGGGGTACAGTAGGTGAGGGTGAGGGTAACATTAGGTGAGAGGTGAGGGGTAACAGTAGGTGAGGGTACAGTAGGTGAGGGGTGAGGGTAACATTAGGTGAGAGGTGAGGGGTAACAGTAGGTGAGGGGTTACAGTAGGTGAGGGTGAGGGTAACATTAGGTGAGAGGTGAGGGGTAACAGTAGGTGAGAGGTTAGGGGTAACAGTAGGTGAGAGGTGAGGGGTAACAGTAGGTGAGAGGTGAGGGGCAACAGTAGGTGAGAGGTGAGGGTACAGTAGGTGAGAGGTGAGGAGGTAACAGTAGGTGAGAGGTGAGGGTAACAGTAGGTGAGAGGTTAGGGGTAACAGTAGGTGAGAGGTGAGGGGTAACAGTAGGTGAGAGGTGAGGGGTAACAGTAGGTGAGAGGTTAGGGGTAACAGTAGGTGAGAGGTGAGGGGTAACAGTAGGTGAGAGGTGAGGGGTAACAGGGGTGAGAGGTGAGGGGTAACAGGGGTGAGAGGTGAGGGGTAACAGGGGTGAGAGTTGAGGGGTAACAGGGGTGAGAGGTGAGGGGTAACAGGGGTGAGAGGTGAGGGGTAACAGTGGGTGAGAGGTGAGGGGTAACAGGGGTGAGAGGTGAGGGGTAACAGGGGTGAGAGGTGAGGGGTAACAGGGGTGAGATGTGAGGGGTAACAGTGGGTGAGAGGTGAGGGGTGACAGTATGTGAGAGGTGAGGGGCAACAGTAGGTGAGGGGTAACAGTAGGTGAGAGGTGAGGGGTAACAGTAGGTGAGAGGTGAGGGGTGACAGTACGTGAGAGGTGAGGGGCAACAGTAGGTGAGGGGTAACAGTAGGTGAGAGGTGAGGGGGTAACAGTAGGTGAGAGGTGAGGGTGACAGTAGGTGAGAGGTGAGGGGTAATAGTGGGTGAGAGGTAAGGGGTAACAGTGGGTGAGAGGTGAGGGGTGACAGTATGTGAGAGGTGAGGGCAACAGTAGGTGAGGGGTAACAGTAGGTGAGAGTTGAGGGTACAGTAGGTGAGAGGTGAGGGGTAACAGTGGGTGAGAGGTGAGGGGTGACAGTATGTGAGAGATGAGGGCAACAGTAGGTGAGGGTAACAGTAGGTGAGAGGTGAGGGGTAGGTGAGTAGGTGAGGTGAGGGTAACAGTAGGTGAGGGGGTACAGTAGGTGAGAGGTGAGGGTAACAGTAGGTGAGAGGTGAGGGGTAACAGTAGGTGAGAGGTGAGGGGTAACAGTAGGTGAGAGGTGAGGGGTGACAGTAGGTGAGGTGAGGGTAACAGTAGGTGAGGGTACAGTAGGTGAGAGGTGAGGGGGTAACAGTAGGTGAGAGGTGAGGGGTAACAGTAGGTGAGAGTGAGGGGTAACAGTAGGTGAGAGGTGAGGAGGTGACAGTAGGTGAGGGGTGAGGGTAACAGTGGGTGAGAGGTGAGGGGTGACAGTATGTGAGAGGTGAGGGGCAACAGTAGGTGAGGGTAACAGTAGGTGAGAGGTGAGGGGCACAGTAGGTGAGAGGTGAGGGTAACAGTGGGTGAGAGGTGAGGGTGAGGGTGACAGTATGTGAGAGGTGAGGGCAACAGTAGGTGAGGGGTAACAGTAGGTGAGAGGTGAGGGGTACAGTAGGTGAGGTGAGGGTACAATGAAGTGAGAGGTGAGGGTAACAGTAGGTGAGGGTAACAGTAGTTGAGAGGTGAGGGTAACAGTAGGTGAGAGGTGAGGGTAACAGTAGGTGAGAGGTGAGGGGTAACAGTAGGTGAGAGGTGAGGGTAACAGTAGGTGAAGGTGAGACAGTAGGTGAGAGGTGAGGGGTAACAGTAGGTGAGGGGTGAGGGGTAACAGTAGGTGAGGGGTACAGTAGGTGAGAGGTTAGGGGTAACAGTAGGTGAGAGGTGAGGGGTACAGTATGTGAGAGGTTAGGGGTAACAGTAGGTGAGAGGTTAGGGGTAACAGTAGGTGAGAGGTTAGGGGTAACAGTAGGTGAGACGTGAGAGGTAACAGTAGGTGAGAGGTGAGGGGTAACAGTAGGTGAGAGGTGAGGGGTACAGTAGGTGAGAGGTGAGGGGTAACAGTGGGTGAGAGGTGAGAGGTGAGGGGTGACAGTATGTGAGAGGTGAGGGGCAACAGTAGGTGAGGGTAACAATAGGTGAGAGGTGAGGGGTACAATGAGGTGAGAGGTGAGGGTACAGTAGGTGAAGGTGAGGGGTAACAGTAGGTGAGGGGTAACAGTAGTTGAGGGGTGAGGGGTAACAGTAGGTGAAGGTGAGGGTAACAGTAGGTGAGAGGTGAGGGGTAACAGTAGGTGAGAGGTGAGGGGTAACAGTAGGTGAGAGGTGAGGGTAACAGTAGGTGAGAGGTGAGGGTAACAGTAGGTGAGGGGTACAGGGTGAGGGGTAACAATGGAAGTGAGAGGTGAGGGTACAATGTGAGGTGAGGGGTAACTGTAGGTGAAGGGAGGAGGTACAGTAGGTGAGAGGTGAGGGGCAGTAACAGTAGGTGAGAGGTGAGGGTAACAGTAGGTGAGGGGGTAACAGTAGGTGAGAGGTGAGGGTAACAGTAGGTGAGAGGTGAGGGGAACAGTAGGTGAGGGTGAGGGTAACAGTAGGTGAGAGGTGAGGAGTAACAGTATGTGAGAGGTGAGGAGGTAACAGTAGTGAGGTGAGGGTAACAGTAGGTGAGAGTAACAGTGAGGTGAGGTGAGGGGTAACAGTGAAGTGAGGTAACAGTAGGTGAGGGTGAGGGGTGATAGGCACAGTAGGTGAGAGGTGAGGGGTAACAGTAGGTGAGGTGAGGGGTAACAGGGTGAGGGTGAGGGTAACAGTAGTGAGAGGTGAGGGGTAACAGAGGTGAGATGTGAGGGTAACAGAGGTGAGGGTGAGGGGTGACAGTATGTGAGAGGTGAGGGGTAACAGTAGGTGAGGGGTAACAGTAGGTGAGAGGTGAGGGTAACAGTAGGTGAGAGGTGAGGGTGACAGTAGGAGGTGAGGGTGAGGGTGAACAGTAGGTGAGAGGTGAGGGTAACAGTAGGTGAGAGGTGAGGGTAACAGTAGGTGAGAGGTGAGGGGTAACAGTGGGTGAGAGGTGAGGGGTAACAGTGGGTGAGAGGTGAGGGTGACAGTATGTGAGAGGTGAGGGCAACAGTAGGTGAGGGGTAACAGTAGGTGAGAGGTGAGGGTACAGTAGGTGAGAGGTGAGGGTAACAGTGGGTGAGAGGTGAGGGTGACAGTATGGAGAGATGAGGGGTAACAGTAGGGGGTAACAGTAGGTGAGAGGTGAGGGGTAACAGTAGGTGAGGTGAGGTGAGGGTGAGGTGAGGGTAACAGTAGGTGAGAGGTGAGGGTAACAGTAGGTGAGGTGAGGGTAACAGTAGGTGAGAGGTGAGGGTAACAGTAGGTGAGAGGTGAGGGTAACAGTAGGTGAGAGGTGAGGGGTACAGTAGGTGAGGGTGAGGGGTAACAGTAGGTGAGAGGTGAGGGTAACAGTAGGTGAGAGGTGAGGGGGTAACAGTAGGTGAGAGGTGGTGAGGGTGAGGGTAACAGTAGGTGAGAGGTGAGGGTAACAGTATGTGAGGGCAGTTAGGGAGGGTAACAGTAGGTGAGAGGTGAGGGGTAACAGTAGGTGAGGGTGAGGTGAGGGTAACAGTAGGTGAGAGGTGAGGTAACAGTAGGTGAGAGTAGGTGAGGGGTAACAGTAGGTGAGAGGTGAGGGGTAACAGTAGGTGAGAGGTTAGGGGGTAACAGTAACAGTGAGAGGTGAGGGGTAACAGTAGTTGAGTGAGGGGTAGGTGAGGGTGAGGGTAACAGTAGGTGAGAGGTGAGGGGTAACAGTAGGTGAGAGTTAGAGAGGTAACAGTAGGTGAGAGGTAGGGTAACAGTAGGTGAGAGTGAGGGGTAACAGTAGGTGAGAGGTGAGGGTAACAGTAGGTGAGGGTGAGGGGTAACAGTAGGTGAGAGGGTGAGGGTAGGTGAGTAGGTGAGGTTAGGGGTAACAGTAGGTGAGAGGTGAGGGGTAACAGTATGAGAGGTGAGGGGTAACAGTAGGTGAGAGGTTGAGGGGTAACAGTAGGTGAGAGGTTAGGGGTAACAGTAGGTGAGAGGTGAGGGTAACAGTAGGTGAGAGGTGAGGGTAACAGTAGGTGAGAGGTGAGGTAACAATAGGTAAGGTGTAGGTGAGAGGTGAGGTAACAGTGAAGGTGAGAGGTGAGGGGGGTAGTAGTGAGGTGAGGTGAGAGGTGAGGGGTAACAGTAGGTGAGAGGTGAGGGGTAACAGTAGGTGAGAGGTGAGGTAACAGTAGGTGAGGGTGAGGGTAACAGTGAGGGGTACAGTAGGTGAGAGGTGAGGGGGTAACAGTAGGTGAGAGGTGACAGTAGGTGAGAGGTGAGGGTAACAGTAGGTGAGGGGTAACAGTAGGTGAGAGGTTAGGGGTAACAATGAGGTGAGAGGTGAGGGTAACAGTGGGTGAGAGGTGAGAGGTGAGGGGTGACAGTATGTGAGAGGTGAGGGGCAACAGTAGGTGAGGGGTAACAGTAGGTGAGAGGTGAGGGGTACAGTAGGTGAGAGGTGAGGGGTACAGTAGGTGAGAGGTGAGGGGTAACAGTAGGTGAGGGGTACAGTAGGTGAGAGGTGAGGGGTAACAGTAGGTGAGAGGTGAGGGTTAACAGTAGGTGAGAGGTGAGGGGTAACAGTAGGTGAGGGGTACAGTAGGTGAGAGGTGAGGGGTAACAGTAGGTGAGGGTTAACAGTAGGTGAGAGGTGAGGGTTAACAGTAGGTGAGAGGTGAGGGGTAACAGTAGGTGAGGGGTGAGGGGTAACAGTAGGTGAGAGGTGAGGGGTACAGTAGGTGAGAGGTGAGGGGTAACAGTAGGTGAGGGGTGAGGGGTAACAGTAGGTGAGGGGTACAGTAGGTGAGAGGTTAGGGGTAACAGTAGGTGAGAGGTGAGGGGTACAGTAGGTGAGAGGTTAGGGGTAACAGTAGGTGAGAGGTTAGGGGTAACAGTAGGTGAGAGGTTAGGGGTAACAGTAGGTGAGAGGTAACAGTAGGTGAGAGGTGAGGGGTAACAGTAGGTGAGAGGTGAGGGGTAACAGTAGGTGAGAGGTAACAGTAGGTGAGAGGTGAGGGGTACAGTAGGTGAGAGGTTAGGGGTAACAGTAGGTGAGAGGTTAGGGGTAACAGTAGGTGAGAGGTTAGGGGTAACAGTAGGTGAGAGGTAACAGTAGGTGAGAGGTGAGGGGTAACAGTAGGTGAGAGGTGAGGGGTAACAGTAGGTGAGAGGTTAGGGGTAACAGTAGGTGAGAGGTTAGGGGTAACAGTAGGTGAGAGGAGAGGGGTAACAGTAGGTGAGAGGTTAGGGGTAACAGTAGGTGAGATGTGAGGGGTAACAGTAGGTGAGAGGTGAGGGGTAACAGTAGGTGAGGGGTAACAGTAGGTGAGAGGTGAGGGGTAACAGTAGGTGAGAGGTGAGGGTAACAGTAGGTGAGAGGTGAGGGTAACAGTGGTGAGAGGTGAGGGGTAACAGTGGTGAGAGGTGAGGGGTAACAGTAGGTGAGAGGTGAGGGGTACAGTAGGTGAGAGGTGAGGGGTAACAGTAGGTGAGAGGTGAGGGGTACAGTAGGTGAGAGGTGAGGGTAACAGTGGTGAGAGAAGTGAGGGTAACAGTGGTGAGAGGTGAGGGGTAACAGTAGGTGAGAGGTGAGGGGTAACAGTGGGTGAGAGGTGAGGGGTAACAGTGGGTGAGAGGTGAGGGGTAACAGTAGGTGAGAGGTGAGGGGTAACAGTGGGTGAGAGGTGAGGGGTAACAGTGGGTGAGAGGTGAGGGGTAACAGTAGGTGAGAGGTGAGGGGTAACAGTGGTGAGAGGTGAGGGGTAACAGTAGGTGAGAGGTGAGGGGTAACAGTAGGTGAGAGGTGAGGGGTAACAGTGGTGAGAGGTGAGGGGTAACAGTGGGTGAGAGGTGAGGGGTAACAGTGGGTGAGAGGTGAGGGGTGACAGTAGGTGAGAGGTGAGGGGTAACAGGTGTGAGAGGTGAGGGGTAACAGTGGGTGAGAGGTGAGGGGTGACAGTATGTGAGAGGTGAGGGGCAACAGTAGGTGAGAGGTGAGGGGTAACAGGCGCAGGTCCTAATCCAGGCACTTGTCATCTCCCGTCTGGATTACTGCAACTCGCTGTTGGCTGGGCTCCCTGCCTGTGCCATTA